>NC_089527.1:10073903-10373903 GCF_963924715.1 Thunnus thynnus | reverse complement strand
AACACTTTACTAAAGCTCAGACCATCATGTGTGAAAACGGGCTCAGTGTCTGTGTTAGACAGAGAGCGAAGAGGCAGAGTGAATCATGCATGAAAGCTACAAATCATTTCATCATTCTCAGAAGTAATTAAAAACTAAAGCTAGTCCATTGTCTGTAACTTATCATGTTTCTCTTTCATGGGGAACTTCTTGCAGCTGCTGAGAGGCCTTGGATACATTTTGCATCCACTGAGAGCAGCATACTGGACACCTTCTCACATTTTCTTGCCTACTCCTTTAGCCTTGGATTTTCTGAATCAGTCATTCTTTGTTCACACTCTCAGTGGCTAAGGCATCTTTCCCAGCAGAAGCTCTCTCAGTTAAAGAGTATATGCCTAAGACTCAGAATAATCAAACATAGTGAAAATTAAACGTGATTACATAGTAAAAATTAACTGTATAAGCAGATGTGCAATTAAAAATATTCAAACTTGATTATATGTGTTGTATGTGCAATTACCCTCACAATCCCCCCTTTTGATTATTCTTAATCAACCATAAAATTGAACACTCAAAGGATAGGGGAACCCCACTCTGTCAGGGATCGGACCAAATAAAGTCACTTCAGCCGTGTACCAAAATCATCTTCATCATGGTATGAAGGGATCCAGTCTGGGATGGGGTGGAGGTCAAGAATGTATGCACGTCTGTCAATTTGTGTATCATTAATAATGGCTTTAGCGCATTGTTTGCAGATCAGACAGATACATAAAAACAGACAGAAAAATAGCAATGGGAGCAGGAGTATGATCATGATCAGTGGTTTAGGGTCTTGTCAGAGATGAAAACAGGGGAGAGCAGTTATACTGACATTGGCACTCTTTTTTTGTTTCAAGAATCAATACAACTGGGACAGGAATTGCAAGGACTAAGATCATAAGACAACATTTTGTTCCCCTGAGACCACAGCCTGTCATCCTGAAAGGATGCCAGAGTCTGTTGTCAGGCATTGTCCTCACAGTATTACGAGTCAGTGTTAAACCAAAATGTTCTTATCTGTTGCCCCTTCTATTTTAGCTGTGACTCTTATTTGTACAACCTAAAGGTTGTATCAATCTGTTTTTTAAATTTAGCAGTATCTAGTAACTCTGTTAATTCTGTGCAGGGATGTGTGGACCAAATAGTAAACCCCACTTTAAACTCAGTTATTGTAATAACACCTTTGAGTGAGTGTTCTTCAAAACAAGCAGGTGCTTGGGAGTTGTTGATGTTGCTCACTTTACCTAGACCACTGTATATCCAAGTGTGTACAATCACTTGGTGAGTCATATATTTCATTTGTATATGTCACATTCAAGTCTCTTATGAAAAAAATAGTCCTCTCAAATCGTTTAAAAACACAGTGTTTGAATGCTGTATTATCACTGTATTTCTGGACCACCAGACTCTTTCTCAGAGCCTGGGGCATTTATTATTGCTCAATTGTGGAGCACTGAGGTGCTCATTACTTCTTTTTTCTTTCTTCTCCCTTGTTTGTGGCAACTGTTGACTCTCTGTCTCAACACTTTTCCACACTGTATGAAAATATCACATATTCTGTTGTATAAAAAGGTCACATTATGTGTCTTGCTGGTTGCAGCACTTCATTGAAGCTACACCACACTGATAATGCTGTTTATATCAAACAATTTCCAGGTTACTCAGCTTAGATACCTCTTCAAGGAAAAATCTACTAACCGATGCTCCTACAATATTAGATTTTAATTTGTGATGTTCGCTGAACATGTGAATGTTCATAGTATAATGAAATATTCAAAGTCAAGATGCCATTGTTTTATGGATTCAGCATTACATCAAATAGAAAATCAGATTTCTTGTGCATCATTTTATATACTTTTCCCTGTAATTAATATATTCAGGACATATTTGGGAACTTGTGCAGTAATGATGAACCCATTGATGGTAGAGTCGGAGAGGTTACTCAGAAAGTGCCTTCAGCCACATAAAAACAGTCATTGCTACAGTATCCTGCAAGATCATTTTCAGAGTAGAATCCTTACAGTTTTCCTCTCTGCTTACATCCCCTGTAGCCTTCAAAGCCTTTGTAAAGAGAATTGCACTGAATGCAACAGGAGATTAGATACAGAGTTCTGTAGGTCCTTCTATACTCCCCTGAAATGCATTACAGTTCACCACATCTGATGTCAAAAGAACAGAAGGGGTCATGTGTAAAACGTAGGTTCAGATCTTACAGAATAGGCTTAAGATTTACCCTGTAAGTGCATTATGAAGGGATCTTCTAATTGTCAGTATGAACAGGGGGGACGATTATGGCAAGAAGAAGCTATTTCAATGTTAATTTGAGCACCTGACTATTGTTTTAAGACAGACTTAAAAAGTTGTGAACCTGTCCTTTTTAAGTATTTGTACTGTATATGCTTATATAAACTCACATCTTCAAGTACCAAAAGAGTCTTTTGACTCTCTCCAGCGCATCTTCGTAGCCTTTCTGCCTCAGCTCACTCAGGCTCTCATAGTACTCCTCAGCGTTGTTGCTTTAAGAGGAAAAAAAGGGAGAGGATCTTCCAGCCGCAGGTGTTCAGTAGGGATGTGCAGAGAGCCTAGTATTTGTATTTTTATCTGTATTTGTTGAGGCAGCAAAATTATTTATATTTGTATTTGTCTTTGAATAAAAGTGGAAATATTTTTTGTTTTTATTGCACTTTTCATTTTAGGAGTGTTAAAAGTGTTAAAATAAGCATTTATGAATAAACTATCTTACGAAGGAGATCCTCACCCTGGTTCTTGAACTCGAGTCTTCCAGATCATAGACTACTGCGTGGACTACTGAGCTAAATTGAATGCATCACCAATGTGTGAACAGACCTCTACTTATTTATACACCCATAACACAGAGTCAGCACAGCATGTAACGTGTAGGGAGGAACTACAAAGGCGATTCTTGCTTTGCACTTTTCATGTATTACCTATTTCTTACAACCTAACTTTGTGGAAAGGAGAATGGGAACGATTTAAATGGTTATCTTGGGGAAATATTCTCACCACTGTCTCTACATGATCTGCCATCTTACCGACAACATCTTTTGACATCTTTTTTTGTGTGGTTCTGTGTGACCTGGACAACTACAACTAATGCCCCTTGCTACAAATTACACTTCTCTCTTGCAGACAAACCCCCATCAGCTGATGGGGTGCCGTCCATCTAGGCTTCCTCCAGTTCTTCATTTTCACGTCCTTTATCAGCACCCAGTCTCCTTGTTTCAGATTATGCAGCTGGCCCTCTGTCAGCTACAGGATTGCTGCTTTCACCTGTGCATGAATGGAGCTGAACATTTTGGCTAAGTGCACACAGTAATTAAGCATTACATCTCCTAGGAGGTTTGATCAAATGATTTGCTTTTCTCAGGGGAGGGCCATTGCTGTGTTCATAGGTCTGCCAGTTAGAATTCAAATGGTGACAGACCAAAAATGTTTTGGCCCTTCCCTTCATGGCCATTAACACTAATGGCAGTGCTTTTATCTATATGAGTCCTGTCTCATCATTTCATCAAATTCAAATATCAGTCATCCTCATAAAAGCATTTTTGATCTTTTGACCTCCTTAATGAAGTAAATGGTCTCTTCAGCATAGATAACATTACCCCTTTTGACACATGAGCCACACCACATGTCAATTTAGCACAGAAGGAAAACATATTTAGGTAGGCATAGATTGCCATTAGGACCTATCCAGATGCCATCTTGGTTTTCTGCCAATTTCCATTGTTCTGCCCTGTAGATCTGTGAAATTTTCAGGTGTCGTTTCTATATCTGCAAAGACAATGTAGTTAGAGTTGCTGCGCGTTTGGCTGGTGCATCCTCTCGAACATTATCTAGTACAACAGGATCAATAATAAAAATGCAAACTCTGGTTAAAGCATATAGTGCAGCTGCTTGTGCAGTGTGTGTCTGGAAGCTATGGTGGAGTGCAGAGTAGCAGTATTTAGTGCTGTGTAACATTTGACCTTAAGCAAAGCAAAAAAAAAAATGTTACTGTATCTCAGCCAACATGCTGGAGACAAATAAGCTGTTTTGTTTTGCTCAAGCAGCGTAACTGTCTGATATCCCACAATATCACATGAAGCAATTATCGCTTTTCCTACTGCAGCTACTGCTCTCAAACAGAGAAGCAGACCTGATGATACACTGTCTAATTTTGAGGAAAAATATGCTACCTGTTACTATTTTCTGGCATGTTCTTGTAGCAATACAGGTGTCATAAAATCTCCTGTCTCTATGTAAATTAACTGTTTGGGTCTAATAGGCCCAGTGTAAGTGTGGCAGGTGGAGTCTGTTTTAGTAGAGTGAATACTGTGTCAGCGTCTTCTGTCCATGTCGCATTGTCAGTTGGTTTCAGTCAAGTGTAGCCTCCAGGGATACATAATCATAGATCCACTATCTACAGTAGCCTGTTATCCCTAAAAATTGAAATGTATTGTCTTTTGGTACATGGTTTAGGAATTTTGAGGATGGCTTTCACTTGTTTTGAGCTCAGTGTTTTACCACTTTTTTTTAAAAAAAATCTCTTGACCAAGGAAATTTACATTTTCCTGGACAACTGCGATTGAGACAGACTGGCCTTGTGGCCCTACTCTGCTAGTTGTTGCAATAAGGCTACTGTGTTGACTTTACAGGCCTTTTTTGTTGGAAAACAGATCATCAAATCGTCAATATACTGTACACATGCACTTCCTGCTTGTAAGTGCAATTCTCAAGGTTTACAAGTAATGCCTCAGAATAAAAATAGGGGGACTTGAACCCCTATCGACAACCAGGATCAAGTCCAAGTTTTACCCTTAAATGTGAAAGCAAACTGAAACTGAGAGCCTGGGTATACTAGGACACTGGATTGTCTAGCCTTCTCCTTTCTTTTTTTTTTTTTAAATAGGCTTTTAAATAGGCTCTGTGTCTGCTCCTTCACTAACTGTGGCTGTGTAGTGTAAATCCTACATGAACATGTGCTGTGTCTCAAGCAGTTTTTGAGGTCACTGACTTGGGCCCTGAGGGTAACAGGTCCCATCGGTACATGTACAGTGGTGACTTTAACTCCTTCCTCAGTACACTGTATGAATGTACGGTATCTACAACTGACATTTGGAGGATTTGGGGACCGCTGTGCCCTCTGCCTCTCCCTCTGTTCGGTCCTCGCAGAGATTGAAGCTGTGCCAGCTGAAGCTTGTCATTCTGTTAAGTTTTGCTCTGCTGTTCTTTTTTCTCTGGTATTCTCATGAAGCATGATCTTGTGTGAGTGATGGACATCGCCTGTCCCAGCCTACGCAATTTTGGTGTACCTGGTAGTTAATTTTCTCATCCCTGCCTTCCAGGAAACAGTTATTTAGTTGTTGTTCATGTGGGGAGTCATCCAGTGCATTATTCCCCCTAGACCCCATTAACTCCCCCAGTCCTCCCTGTTTAGCTCAAAAATATTAAGTATGATTGCTGTGTTCAGACCTGCCCATACAAATCACACCAGGGGGAAGAATGAACCAGAGTCCAATTTTACAGGAAAATGCCTCCTGTTTTGGATGAGCCCACCGATCTCCTGTTGCTGCTGAAACTTTACTTCTGCTAAAACTACCTTTTTCTTACTCTCACAAACTCCAAACCTTGGTACACCATATTAATATATGAACTCTCCCATCTTCTCTAACATCTTCTCAACTGTCCAGTTCAGCCTCTCCAGTGCACATATCTGATCCCATAAGTCCTTCTCACTAGCCCCAGATAAATTCACTTTGGGGGTTTCGGCCCATCACTCCTCTATCCTTCCTCCTTCCTCTCACCACTCTCCTGGAGCTGCTGTTCGGTGCTATCTTCTGCCTTCTCCTCAGTTGCAGGGATACTGATATCCTGCAAACTTCGGGATGTAGCCTGTCACTGGACTTTACCTGACAGATTTGATTGACTTCTTAGGAAGCACTGATCAATGCACTACTGTAAGGCTGTATTCAGACCAAATCAGGTGGTGCGGTGAAAACGCCAGTCTTCCTATTCATTTGAAGGTGGGTAGTGCGTTTCAGCTGCAGGCGTTTTGGCTGCAGCGGCGCCGCACCAGACTGTGGCTGGAAAGTTGAGCCAGAGTCAACTTTTGGAGAAATGCAACCCGACATCACAGCAGCTGAAGGCTGCGGTGGCTAATCACAGCTGGAGATCAGACTGATCAGAGCTCTAAATCCCTGCCAGGAGGGAGTAAAAGATGTTACTAGGATAACATTAAAAATTAAGGTGGACTTTGCTGTCTGCTTCCCGACTCATTATAAAAAAGACAAGAGAAAAAGAGAGAGAGAGCTAGGAGCACCAGCGGTGGGAGAGAGAGAGCAGCTGTGGTCGAGCAAGCTGGAGAGTGAATGCAGAGAGGGAGCGCTTTTAGTGAGAAAGTCTGCGAATCAGATCAATTAAACGTTATTTTCTTATTTTCTGTTTCACAGAGGTTACTTTCAAGAGCACAAATAAATACGCCCACACCCCTCCGTTCAACCCTGCGGCGGTGGGCCACACCGTCTGATTTGGTCTGAAAATGGCCTAAGGCACCTTCTTCCTGCCACAAGGGCATATCTGCAGTTGTCTTTCCTCTACCTTTGATATCGTGGCGTCCACTGAAGTGCTCTCCCTGCTCATTGTCAGTTCCACTCCAGGCCTGGTTTCCTGCCTGTGAGTCATCTTGCACCGCTGCTCTTGCCGACACTCAGGGTACACTCTAAATAAAGTGCCAAGGTATTCCACAATTGAAGGGCTTAATAACAAAAAGAAGCTTCACAAAGTAGTCTCGTGTGAAAATGAAAGTGATTGAAAGATGAGAAAGGCAGCAGTGGATCTTACTGTTGCTTGGACTTATAATGAAACATATTCTTCTATATATGGAGGTCAATTACAACGTAGATAACAGAAAAGATTAGAAAGGAATGATTACTGTCAGTGATGATGAGAAGCAAGGCATAGAAAACCAGAAAAAAACCCTGGTAAAATATGGATTTAACAGGCAGTCCTAATCAGGTTAATATCCTGAAAAAGTGAATTGCCATGTTGTTGTAGATGTGATTGGTCTTGATTGGTTATCTTACAGAGTCTTCTCACATCAGAAGTGGATTTCACTAATTTTACAAATCAAAGGGAGTATTACTCACAGTTGTTTAATGTCTTTTATGGCTCTGAAAGCATTTGTTCAAGTCTGAGAAAATAAGTCTAATGATGTCATCAAGCTGTCTTGGTTTGTGCTGTGAGACGATGGGTGCTTTTCATTATGCTATGTCTATGCTTCCTTGTGTCTTCTTTCCTCCCTCCTCCAACCGTGACCCGTAAATCGATCTCCTTCCACCCTCATGGAGGGTTTAAGGGATCTTCTAGTCCCTTAAATGCACCTAGAGGAGACGAGGAGCAAGGAACTACAGGTGTTTACTAATTGGTCAACTGATCTGATGGGACAGTAAACAGTCGGGCTATTGTTGTATTACAGCGGATCGGGGGAACTACCTGTGGAACAGGAATGACGGCTCCAAGAGCAGCTGATCATCTTTATTCATAAAATAAAAATTACAGAATTATGACTCAATCACAAAAAACACTCTTTGTTCTTCATAAGCCGAGAGGCTTCTCCTTTCTTTTCTGTTTCAGTACGTCTCAGCTCCTTCAGGAAAATATGATGCTGCACAGCTGCGTGTCTCCCATAAAATCATCCTGAGCCCGAAAGGGATGTCAGACTTTCCCAAACTAAATAAGCAGCATTTTATTTAGACATATTCTGCAGGCTACAGCTGTTTATAGCTGCTTTCAGTAATTAACAGATTTAAATTGTGTATTTGTATCTTTCTCTGTGACAGACAGACAATGATGTAGATCTATAATCAATTGATAATAATTGGCGCAGTTATCAGGTGTTTTCCTTCCAGCTATCACTATGTAGAAATGATTAAGTAACAGTTTCAAGTGTTAATTAATTGTACATGAATTTTAAGTTTAAACTTTTATTTAATAATTTATACATATTGATTGGTGATTTCTACATATTTGGCAGTTGAGGTGCTGTGCATCATGAGTAGTTGCTGTGAATTAAATTCCTTCACCCTTGCGTCTCTTCCTCACATCTCTCTCTCACATCCTGGCTGGGAAGAGCTAAGACGTGAGGAAGAGATGTGAGTGAGAGAAGTGAGGAGACACGTTAGCCATTCCTCGCTGTTCGATCTTGGCTTGACTTTGAAATCATTCTAGTCCGCCACCATGAAGGCCGAGGATCGAAGTGCAAGGAGAGATCCCCCCGAGGAGTCATGAGCGAGGATATATGAGGCCGACAGGAAGTCTTTTACTGGCAAACACATCTTTATTGGAATTCTGTTAGTGATTGGATGCTGCAGCTGATCAGACTGACATCACAGCTGTTTTATACCGCAGTGGAGAGACAAATAACAGATACAATGCAAGTGCAATACTCGAAAAAAATGATGTGTTTTTTCATTCACTGTCTAATTAAAAATGGTTGATCTGTGTTAATTATGATGAATAAAAAAAACAAAAACAATTTTCTTCATTGATTAGAAGGATTTTTCTTTTCGTGATCTGTCGTCTCCCCCATTAACCTTTATCATGGATACAATTATAGACAGGGAGAGGATGAGAGTCTGTCAGCAAGAAACACATTTTAATTGTTCATCATCATTTTCATTCAGTCACTTGTGAGACTGAAAATCCTAACTATAGTTTGATTTGAGATGTGTTTATATAATTTCTACTTTCCCTAAAACTCATAAATACTTTCTACAGTTTAAAAGACATACTAATCATAACGTGGGTTATTATATAATTAATTTACAATCAGAATATCAACAAATTAATAAATAAAATGTTCAGCAGCAGTTTGTTCAGCATCTGAGCAGGACTGATCTGAACATAGTATTTATGCAGAATGCAGGTTTTTATTAATATTTACCAGTTTAAGAGAACATACAGAGGGAAAACACTGCCTTTATTATTATTTAGACAGTGCATATACATGCAGATACTCAGCAGAAGTCACTACAGGCCTGTTAAAGCCAACTGACAGCTGAACTACCTGTGCCACCGTTATCAGAAACTAAGATGCAGGGAATTGGCAATGCCTAAAGCCATGCTAGCAGCATGGCTTTAGGCATTGCCAGGTCTCTTGTTTGGTCCATCTCTTTGGTCCAGACTCCAATATTAAAAACTATCAAAAACCTTCAATGGATGAACCTTAATGACTTTGGTGATTCCCTGACTTTTCCTTTAGAGCCACCAGCTGGTCCAAATCAGACTTTTTCCAATAATTTGGTTTATGACCAAATGGCCTACTGGTAAAACTCAGCTGTACTTTGTGTTTAGTGCTAATTAGGAAACGTTACTATGCTTACATGCTAAACTAAGATGGGGATCATGGTAAAAATGATACCTGCACTGTCATTGTGAGCATATTAGCATTTAGCTGCTATGGCTAAATAAAGCCTCACAGAGCCACTAGCGTGACTGTATACTCTTGTTTAAGTATAATTTAAGAAAGTCTTCTTTAAGTATAATTCAAAACACTTGCTGCAACATTCTTGCCTGTGATGACAAAGTGGGTAGTTGGGATGTAAAGATACACAAAATTCTTGGTTCAGCAGGCTTATATACCTCGGTTTTGGGGTCACCGTTTGGTATGTTACTTCACTCCAGCCATTCAGAACAACTATAAACACAACTCGTCATAAGAACCAACTCTGAGCGATCATAAGTCGAACTTCACAGGGAAACCATAATGCTCCCATACAGTGGTTCTCAATGTCATGGGAGGATCTTCATGCTCGGGTCTCTAATTTGTGTTTGTCATTCCGACGGCAGCGACAATGCATGAGCTTGGCTAACCAGGCTAACTTGGCTAAGCTGGCTAGCATACATCCATGAGCATGCTACAGCTAAGTGGTGCACTGCCAAAACGTTCCGGGTGGAACTTGTGCTCTAAAATTATAGTTCTGCACGTCAGAGTAAATAAATTATAAAACTATTTTGACAGTTATTGTTTGGGTCATGAAGCTTACCGAACCTAGGAGGTTGTTTACCGAATGAATACACGTACCGTTACACCCCTAGTAGATACTATTAAAGAATGTTTCAAATGTTCAAACATGTTTTTGATTTAGAATAGCTCTAACTTCAGGCATGTTCCTGAGATGCAAAACAAGATGTTTCATTAAAGATGAGTTTTTAAAATTAATGATTAATTAATGATGAAACCATTGAAATGTTTATCTTCGATGTGATACAACATCTGCAACAGTTGCACAAGTAGCAAAGAATCATAAAGTCAGTGAACTACCTAAGTATCTATGCTACTGGTCATACCAAACCAAGTAAGACTCACAAAATGCCTGAGAGCAGCTGTTGAATAGAGCAAGGGTTCATTTTGTTATTTATGAATTCAGCACTTGATTTTGAAGGGGAAAACTGTTTCATTTTTTCTTTCAAATGGTACATAGTCTTGCTTTAAGGGCTAACATCAGGGCTATGACAGGACTTCTTAAGAATAGGTTTTTACTTCGCAGTAGCAATTGTAAGTTTTGGGGAAGATGCCTGAATTTAGAGTAGAGTTTATTATGTTCATTGTTGCCTTTGTGAGATACTGGAAGCTGGGTTTCTATGGTTCAGTCAGAATGTGGACAAGAACACGACTGACATCATCTCCCAAATGGGGGCTGCTGATTGCATCTTGTGTCCTCATATTAAAACAAACTTAGATGGAGGATCATGGACATGGAAATCCCAGGAAGTCGTATAATCAAAGCTAGCTTTACTGACTCTGTCTATTTAATAAATACATTTAAAAAACGACAGGACAGTTCTTCACACTTTTTCAACTTAAATTGAGGCTTAGTTGTTTAGACTGAAAAACGAATGGATTTAGAAGACTGTCAATAGTGATAGTGAAAAAACTTTCCATAAAGAAGCCCCTCTGTTCTTCTCTCCACTTTAAACTACGGTTTGACAGATGGGGTTGGCACAGACACAGATGGTCTTTTGAATTTCACAACAAATCACACCTTATATCCTTTGACTCTAACTGACTGCACAGTGACTCTCATTTGAATTCACACAGTGAGCAATCAACCAAAAAAAAAAAAAAATGAATAGCAAAAAATGTTTTGAAGACAAAAATGGCATCCCCATAGAAAACGTTTCCAAACCAGGAAACCAAATTTGGGCAAAACAGTATTGCCTAAATGATGCTTGATTGATGAAACTTCATCAATCACACACATAAATTGTTTGTGAAGTATAAAAATCTTTGATTAGCAAAGGCATTAAAGTGATTCCTTTCATGCATAGGGAAGAATTAATCAACTTTTTTTAGAAGAAGTGAAAACTGTTGAGACGACTAATTAGAAATATCTCAGAAATATCTCAAAAAATTGTTGATCAATATATGGAATGATAGAAAAGTTAAAATCCACAAAGTGACTTTGGCTTGATGGTAGAGGGGAAAGTAATGTTGGTACAATAAGGGCTTATGGAGCAGTTTTGGCAACAGACCTTTTTTAAAGGGGGCTTTAGCATCCAACAATTTACCTATTTACCAATAATTTATTTATTTTTCTGATTTGTTATTCAACAAGTTTAAATTCTATAGCCACACAAGCAGCTTTGTGAGACAGAAAACAAAATCGTTGCATACAGAAGGTTAGGACATTGGCAGTAAAGCTTTTGTGCAGTGCTTTGAATTTTACAAGTAGAATTTAAAGTAAGTGGATAGGTAGCCAAATAGGATTAGCTGAGCAACAAATAAATGAAGGCATGAACATAAAGAATTGTCTCTGTAAGTGTTTAATTCAGTACAGAGTTTTAAATCCTAAACTACAAAACCACAAATATTAAATGAGTGCAGACATGAGAAATGTGTAATAAAAGATTGTTTCTCAATGCTTTGTGTCATTGTTTTTGTTGTGACTTTCTAGTACTTGATAGCCATAAATGTTGGCCTGGCCTATAGCAGATGGTATATGGAAAAGTGCCCCCACTGTTTCTGAAAAGCTAATCTTAGGCAAATAGGTGATTTAGACATGTGGATTCAGGGTCATAGATCTGATCTTGTTTGTTATGCTCCACAGATGGGGTTTGATGGTC
The DNA here is from genome assembly GCF_963924715.1 of Thunnus thynnus. Taxonomy (NCBI): domain Eukaryota; kingdom Metazoa; phylum Chordata; class Actinopteri; order Scombriformes; family Scombridae; genus Thunnus; species Thunnus thynnus. The sequence continues at coordinate 10,361,762 of NC_089527.1, read as the reverse complement.
CTCTCTCTGCACAGGAGCAGATGTACATCCTTTATGAAATCAAACTGCAGTGCTACCAGAACCTCTCCAACATCGACCCAGGGACCTCAGGTACAAAATGAAGTGATACAGTGTTACATTATGCAAAAGGCTAAAAATGCTGCTATGGCTGTTTACTATGATGTAGGATACATTATGTGACCTTTAATATAAAGACTGAATGGAAAGACCATTGTTTTTTATAATGGCATTTTACAATGTTTTCTGTACACAAGTACAGCCATTTTGTGGGTAGAGCAGAGAGGAGATGAGTCAGCAGAGTTGCATATTTTGGTTAGTTGTTCATAAGCTAATTTCTAAATAGGCTAACATTTTCTGAATTTGATCTTTTTATATTTTATAGTTTTTTTATTAGCTTTTTTTTGGCAAAAGGTGAAGGAATGAGTGCTTGAAAAAAACAATGTAGGGCATGAAATATGTTCTTAAGATATTAAAGTGTGTGCTAGTATACTGTATAGCAGAATCATTTGCAAAGAACAAAACAGTGACTAATGATGCGTAATGCATGGCTTAATTTACTTTCATGTAAAAGATAATCAGAAAGAAGAACGTTTTAAAATGTCATCAATTTACAAACATGTTTTTTTATGCCTGGGTGATTTAAAACCAACCAAATCAACCCAAAACTGTCTCACAGCTGATGAAGGGACAAGTCCAGTGAGCATGCATCATAAGTTTATAGAGGTAATTTCAGAAAGACATTTAGACATCTCGGTTAATGACTCTGTGTCTATTTCTGTTGGTTTTAGTGACCACAATATAATAGCTATAGCAAGAAAAGCTAAACTACTGAAGGTTGAGCCAAGGACTGTGCTGCAATGATCTTATGAAGCCTTTTGTGAAGAAAAATTTATTGTACAGACACAGATATTGCACTACACTTGTTCTTGGAGATCTTACAGACTATTGCTGACAAGCATGCACCAACAAAAAGATTCACTGTGACAAATACTTTGGCCCTGTGGCTCAGTGAGGAATTTAAAACTTGAATGGCTCAATGGGGTGAAATGAAATGCACTGCAATATTCAATGGAAAAAATATCATGAACACAGAAACAAGGTCACAAAAATGAATAGACTCAAAAAAGATCTCATTACCAGAACAAAATTCATGAAATAAAGCATGATGGGAAGAAATTATGGAATACTTTTATTAGGTAGGTTTAAAGCAAATAACCCTTCCTTCATAGAGTCAAGTGGCAAATTCATTTCAAAGCACCTTGAAATTGCTAATAATTTTAACAACTTCTGAATAATTCAAATGGTGAACTATTTGTAGAATTAATTCATGAATTCATTGTGGAAAAACAAATATGGTAGGTTTAACTTCAAACCAGTACAACTAGAGGAGGTAAAAAAAAAACAAAAAAAAACACTTCTAATCTCAGTAAAAAATGATAAACAATCTGGACTGGATAACCTCGATGGTTAATTAATAAGAATTATTTATTGGAATTTTTAACTTGCGCCTGAAGGAAAGTGTTTTCCCTCAAACATGGTAAATTGCTAAAATAATTCCAATATCTAAGAACAGCAGGATTAATATTCCTCCTACTCTTAGTAAACTTACGGAAAGACTAGTCTTCTCTCAAAACTATTAAACTATTTCTCAGTCAATGGCTGAGTTTCAGCATACCTATAAAGATGGCCACTCAACCTGTACTGCCTTAACATAGATGACTGATGACTGGCAAATAGATGATAAAAAAAAAAAAATGTTGGTGCTGTCTTACTTGACTTCAGAGGTGCTTTTGATGTAATTGACCATGAACTATTACTGATTACTGGTTTCAGTGCAAATGCTGTCAGCTGGGTGAAAAGTCAGTAGTTTGTGTACTTTGATGGGAGTTTTTCAGCTACAAGAAAGCTTGAGTGTGGGAATTCCCAAGGTAGCTGCCTTGGTCCTCTCCTCTTCTCAATTTTTACCATCTATGATGATGTAAGCTGATGATTCTACATTGTATAAGTCCGCTAACAGTCTAAATGAACTAGATGATGTTCTGCAAAGTGAACTTAAATGTGTGTCAAATTGGGTAGAAAAAAATGAGCTTTTGCTAAATGTATCTAAAACAAAGTCTATTGTCTTTTGTTCGAATCATACATTGAGGAGTTAGTTGCTTCTCTGCCTCTAAATGAAGGGTCTAGCTTTGGAGCAGTTGAATGAAGCGAAGCTTTCAGATGTCACCCTGGATGAACAACTTATCTGGTCTTGTCATATTGATAGGATTGTAGCCAAAACGGGTATTGCAGTGTCTGTCATCAGGAGGTGTGCCTATTTCCTGACTGATCACTCAATCAGACAGATTATACAATCGCTGGTTCTGTCTCCAACTTGTGCAGAACAAAGCTGCACGTCTAGCTCTTCACTGTTCATCCAGGACGAGTGTAGAGGGCATGCATTATGCTCTCTGCTGGCTAAAAGTTGAGTTTTTTTTCCCCATTACATTTGTACTATGGCCAAGCCTAAAAGTTTACACTCAAAGATTTCATATATCAATGACAGAAACACTACCAGACAGATAACACAAGGTTATGTAGTAGTCCCTGCACCTAGAACTTGTGCAATGCAGAAATTGTACAAGGTTTTTCTTTTACAGAGCTACCACTCGATGGAATGTGCTATCATTTTCCCTAAAAAACTAGCAAGGTGTCTTTTAAGAAAACAACTAAAAAAATTGATTCTTTCTAGATAAGTGAAGAAATAGTTTTTGTCAGTTTGAGAATGACCTGTCAACTGTAGTCTGGTGTATGACTGTATGTCTCTTGGTCTTATTGTTGCCTCCCAGTTCTGTTCTATGTGTTTCATTTTGCGACTAAATGCTTTCCCTCCTGGTGGAAACAGAGTTTTGTTTCATTCTATTTTATTTTATTTTGTTTTCTCTGTTTATTGTTAGACTTCTTATCATTGTCATTGTTGGAGATATGTTTGTCTTTTGTATATGGCTGGGAAATGTGTCATTTGAATATACCGATTAAGAGGGCTCTGTGAGGGACCAATCTGGGGGGTGCTGGGTGGGTGTGAGGACTTTGGGTTTTGGGTATTGTTGTTAAGTGTTTATACATGTTGTATGTTGAAGAATAGTTGCTACCCTGGTGGCAACTAATGGGGATCTAATTGAACAAATAACAAATTATGATCAAACCAGAGTGAAGTTAAAGTTAATTTACTGCCACAAAGAATAATTTGCAGTGCAATGTGAATTAATATGCTCAAACTAAAATATTACAATATTGGTCCTCAAAAAACAAAAGACTGACAAGATCACTGTGTGTTTGTGTGTGTTGGTTTCATCTCCTACTTGCTGCAGACGAGGTGTGCCCTCCAGACTGGGACGGTCTTATTTGTTGGCCCCATGGCTCCCCTGGGCTGGTTACCAAGGTTCCCTGCCCCTCTTACATCTATGACTTCAATCACAAAGGTTAATATTTTTTTTCTCACTATTTTGTTTTGGGAGTTTTGTTTGGAAGTTTTAAATTATTTGACATTTATGGAGAGGCTTATATTCCAGCCAAACTGAAAGGAACTTATCTTAATTGAATGTCATCCATGTTTATGATTTGACTGTTGCACAGATTACACTACTGTTATTACATCTGCACTTGCTTGGCAGTTTTAGACCTCAACATTGTTCACACTGGAGTTGGATACACGTTACTTACAAACATGAACGTGAACCATCTACACAAAAACTTGGCCTGTAATGTGAATGTAGCTTTAGGCAGGCTTGTGGGCAAGTGCCCATGAGATCCACCCATACTCCAGAACAGAACAAAACAACAGTCTAACGTTAGACATGTTCGCCTCTTGTGAGTAGTTTTCCATCTGTATGAAATGTTTAAGTCATGACCAAAACCGTAATTGAAATAAAAATATGTTGTAAATGTCCGAAATTATGTAAAAATATGTGTTTACAGGATATGCTTACAGGAAGTGTGATGGCAATGGTTCCTGGGTGTTTGTGGAGCTCTGGAACAAGACATGGACCAACTATTCAGAGTGTCTGCGTTTCCTTCAGCCCACTGATGAGGAAGGGAGAGTAAGTACGGCTGTGAAATATGTAAGCAGCAGCTGATTTGATTAACTAATCCAATTTTTACTCATACAAATGCATGGAGGCATGTGTTAAACATGTAGATTGTTAGCATACTGTATGCCGCCATAAGAGCTAAAAATCCCACAGGATCTCTCGGGGAAGCTAATGTGGGGGCTGACTGTGAATATTCTTTGATGTCCTTTGAGAAATGAAATCAGATGAATATGCTGGGTTGCTGTACGTGCTTTATGTTATGTAAGGACACAATGTGCAAATTTGGCTGTTTGTTGACATTCACATCCTACCACAACAAATGAAAAGCTCCCAGGAGCTCCCAACGTTACCCCTTAATATGTAGAATGTCAACTTTTCACCCGTTACCACATGAGTATTTAGCAGTTCATCTGGAGTGGTTTTCATTCTCAGGCTGTTTCATCCGTTTCATCATCTGAATAATTTTGACAGGTCTCAGGAGGAAAAAACTATATTATTTCATCAGAAAAAAAAGCACTGAAGTGTTTTTTTCTTAACTCCTACGTCTGCAATCGAAATACCAAAAGATTTATCTTCTGTCCTCATGGACGAAAAGAAGCTTCCCCAGGTTGGGAAGCTAAATTGATAAAGATGTAATAGTAACTACTCTTGGAAATTAAATCTGCACTTGTTAGGATAGGGGCACCACCCTTATTGAACAGAATAAATAAAGAAACAAATTAATCAGTCTTATACCCAAGATTTGGAATTCTTTCCAATACATCGTGTTCTTGGGAAGCAGAAGACAGAGGTCAAACAGACAAAATCTTGCTGATAACTTATTCATAGCTAAATGTATAAAGACGACATGATGAAGAAAGTAATGAAGCAAATGGATAAAAGATATTTAAACGGTGAGATAAATTGGTCACCGAGTCGAGGTACGTGATTTAAGTAGGCAATCAGCTTCTCTTAGGGGATTAATTTCTTATTCGACATCAGCTCTTAATCACAAGAGGGCCTTGATTGGCCTGCTTGTTGCATTGTTGCAGAAATGAGTCCGTTTCAGCTAGTTCTGGACTGGAGTTATGAAAACGAACATGCAACTCGACATGGACTTGTCTGCTGTAACATGTCACTTAATTGAGAGTTGATTGCCTGACTTTACTTCTCTTGAGACTCTTAAAAGTATGGAGGAGGGCTGAAGTGGATCCCCATCTTGGTTTGCATTCTTTAAATTTTGACGAGGAGTAAACTATGTGACTCCTGTGAGACACATGCATAAAATGACACATAAGCCTCCATCAAATAACTTTCTTGTGTTTGGTGTGATTTTCAACATTGTTTAATTGTAATTGGCACGCTCGGCATTGATAAAGTGGAATGATTGGCTTGTCAACACAGCTTTGTTGTGTAGGCATAGTTGATAAATGCCGCTGCTCACAAAAAAATGTATTAATGTTTTTTTTTTTCCTTTTAATTTGATTCAAATGTTTTCTTAACATCACTCCAGGAAATCATATTTTTTATTTTCACAGAACAGATGACAAGTACTTCCTCAACCAAAATCCAAAACTTAATGGGTTGAATACAAAATGATGTAACAGTTATGCTTCTGGTAGTGTTGCAGTGCAGACGTGTTTTTCTCTCCTTTAATTTCCTAAATATTCTTCCAAGGGAGCTATTACTGGTTACACTGGTTCTAATGAAAGCATCTATAGTGGAAACACGGAACGGAGCAAAAGTTTACGTTCAGGACATGGGAAAGTTTCAGAGCTCCGTCACAGACTTAGCTGCTAGCCTAGCCTACCACAGCATACAAGCTCCACCCACCATCAAAAGACAACATAAAAGCTATGTCTCCAAACCCAACAAAGTTGGTAAACTGCATGGACTGTGAGCAAATGAGTGAGAGGATAACGCAGCTTGAAAAGAAGATGAGAGTGAGCAATTCATTAACTCTGTAGCAGCTAATATACGAGGTACAGAGCTACCAAATGCTAACAGACAGACACAAACATAGAGCATCCCAACACAGACTTAGCTGACACGGTCCCCTGGATTTGTTCTTACACCACTGGATTAGCTGCTGAGGCTCCCAGGACTTGGTCTAATGCCATATACAGCTCCGGACTAGCTGCTGAGGCTCCCACACCAGCCTTCCCTAATGACGCTGGCACTCACAGGAGATAGCCCGAAAACATTAACTCCAGTCCGGACTTGGTCTGATGTTGTCTGCCGCAGAGGTAAATCCAGCAGAAAATCAAATAGGAGAGCGCCAATACTCACTCCACCACCTGAACTCTCATAACACTGAATGAAAAGTGTGAGAATTCTAACTGTGTTGAACCCAGGGAAGCTATTCACATCATTCACATGAAGGCTAATCAAAGCCCAAAAAACAGCCCCAAAACCACTGAGCACAGAGAAGCTAATCCGAGGGCCAGAAAAAACACTGCTAATTCCCCACCTAAGTCAGGTACTATTTTTGTGGAGACTCTATAACCAAGCATGTAAAAATGGCAAAGACTGAGAATCTAACCATGGATGAAACATCTGTCAAGAAGCTAACAGGGCTATTGCCAGTTATCCTCACTACATGTCCAAGTAATATGAAAGTTATTATCCACACTGGGTCTTTCAACATTCTGTGAAAGAAAACTGACTCTGAAATCCTGAAAAAAAGACTTTTCACTGCAACTAGAAAAACTGAGTGACTATAAATCACAAGATGTACTCATTTCTGGACCAATTCCAACTTTTAAAAAGGAATCGAATACACGGCTGACATTGACATGCTTTACCCATGGGATAAAGTTTACTGACAACTTCAGTATTTTTTGGAACTGTAAAGCATACTCACCAATCAAGGAGTTAGTTAAAACTCTTCAAATTGATTAACTATTAAACAGCATGAACCACAGATGATGAGATAGACCCCTGCCACTCCCTTTAATATACCAGTGATATTAAATAGCTGGTGGCTGGGTCAAACACATTGTAGCAATCACAGACCATCTGGTACCTGTTTCAGTAATCTTAAATTTGTCAATGTCCAGCCACAGCCAGTCTCCTATCACAGAGTCTCTATGGCTGAAATTAGCTCTTTTCAATGTCAGATCATTGGCTAACAAATCCTTTAATTATTTGATAACTTAAAAGAGCTTGCATTGTATGTTTTTAATTGAGACCTGGCTAAACAGCACTACTGGTGTAGCAACACTGATAGAGGCTTGTCCTCCAAACTATACCTTTTATCAATCAGTCAGACAAAGGAGGAGGGATTATAGCCATTTTCTCTACACAGTTTGTGTGTGATGACATAGACTTGGGTGAGTTTACATCCTTTGAATATTTTGCTCTATCAGTGCCCATCATTACATTATATCAGCCACCAAAATATTCATCATTATTTCTACAGGAAATTTAAGAGCTGATCTCACATGACCGGTTAATCCTGAACGGAGACCTGACTGTACATATTAATAAAAAGAATGGCTCCAAAGCTATGGAGCTTATGAATTTATTGGACAGCTTTGAACCCACCCAACATGTAAATGAAGCCACTCATCAGCATAGTAACACTCTAGACTTGGTAATATCAAAAAGGGTTAAACATTGATAATGTTTCAGTATTTGAATCACCTATTTTTGACCATCATTGTGTGTTTTTTGATGCCAACCTAACCGAACAAAGAATAAAAGGGAATTTTTGGTTTAAAAGAGATTCCTAGATGACAAGGCTGAAACAATGTTTTTTTTTCTTTGTGCCTAGTTTATAAAATTTTAAATGGTTTGGCCCCTCCTCCACTATGTGACTTAGATCCTCCAGAATATTCTCTATACAAAATTGTACCATACCATTTCGTTGCACTGCATTTGGGCAGTCAGCTTTCTCTGTGAAAGCCACAAAAATCTAAAAAAATCTACGAAAGACCAATCAGCTGTGTGACCACTGAGTCTAGTTTATATTATTAATTTTTAATTGACATTGTGGGTGTATGTGATGTGCTGTCGTGTGTAGCTTTGTATTTTGTATGGTGTGTTCTGTTTGGGTTTTTTTTGTTTGTTTTGCTTTGTTTTGTTTGTCAGGTTGGGGAAGCAGGAGTGGACCCAAACGCGGAGGCCGGAACGCAGATTTGATGAAAATCTCCTTTAATTGTGGATGGTCAAGAACAGGCAAACAGAGCTGAACAGAACAAAACAAAACAAATGATCCAACAAAAACTCAAAACCAGACCTTAAATAAAGACTAAACTAATCAGGGAATGGGGAACAAAGGGCAGGCTGGGAGTGATTGGCTGAGGAAACACAGGAAGCAGAGCACGGCTGACGAGACTGATACAGGGCAGGTGTGGGGAAGATACAGAGCAGAGCAGGGCTAACGAGGGTGATGCAGGGCAGGTGAGGAAGAGCACATGAACTCACAAGGGAAACACATCAACAAAACCAAAACCCAAAAAACACAAAACTCCAAATACAACCCACACCAACCCGTCCAAGAACCACCATGAACCCAAACCCAAGTACACAACATGCCAGGCCAATCAACAAAAGGCAGTCCAAACCCACCACCCAAATACAACAAGAAAACCCACATGACCAGAAGGACTAAACGGAAGTGCAAACCAGGAAACCCCAAAGAACACAAAAACACAAAAAGACCAAAAAACACACAAAGTCCAGGCAGGGTGTGACATTGTTTTTTTTTTTTTGCTTTGTACTGTTTGTTGTTGTGCTATTGTATGTTTTGATTGTGGGGGACTACGGATGCAAATTAGCTTTGAGCTAACTCCAGTGCAGTGCATCTTTAATGTTTAAAACTGCACACTGTCCCAATCAATAAATCAAATCAAATATTAAAAAAAATATATATTATGAGATCATTTTAGTCATACAGCTGTGACTGCCCTTAAAATGACATGGTTGAAAATTTCAACAATGCATTATCATCTGCTTTAGATACTTTTGCTCCACTAATGGTTAAAAAGCAGACAGAATCTCCCTATGGTTACACAATAATAGTGTTAATGATATCAAGAGAATCTGTCAGGCAGCTGAAAGACAATGGAGGAAAACTAGGCTCACAGTTCACTGTAATATATACAAAGAAGCCACCAATACATCTGGCAAAAAAAGATTATTACAGAGAATACTGTATTATTATTATTATTATTATTATTATTATTATTATTATTATTATTATTATTATTATTATTATTATTATTACACTTTAGGAAAGGCAAGGCAAGTCTATTTGTATAGTACCTTTCAACAACAAGCCAATTCAAAGTGTGTTACTGAAGAATAAAAGGCATTAAGAGAAGAAATGCAATATAAAAAGACCACTTATTGTATAAATAGGATTTTAAAGGAGTAATATAAAATAGAATATAAAATGAGGTAAAGTAATATAAATAATAACAGATACGTGGTGCACTGTGGACTTTAAGTAAAGTGTTACCACCTTTTTCTATTCAACCCATTCATTGTTTGATATCATCTGAGAGAGTCTTATCATCTGCTCTGTGAAAATATAAAATAAAAGGGTTGCTCTCAGAAAATAGAGCTGAATGCATCTTTTGTTTGTGCTATCAACTGATTCTTCTGGCTCCTCTGAGCCTGACCAAGCGTCGCTGAGATAAAGATGAAGTTATCTCAGGTTTAAGCTTAAGTTATTGTAGATTTCAAACAAATAGGTTCTTTTTTAAAACTCTCGATGCTCTCTCCAGTTTACAAGCGTTTGTAAAGCCCTTCATCTGTCAGAGATTAAGGATTTAAAGCTGCTATATTCTGACTTTATAACTTTAACCTTTTTCTGTTTTAATTAACTTCAGAGAAAACACACACTGACATGGTTACAGATCTGAGAGCAGGTTACTGATCCATTCTTTGATTTGTCAATGGCGGCATTTGCTTCAGTAAGCTTCAACTGTAATATTCTTGGCACCTTCATCCTGTCAAAAACACAAATACAAAATAATTAGATCCATAAAACATGAATGGTGAACATTGTCTTGCTCTCATAGAAGCATCCTGTTCAACCAGGCAGCTGTGATTCATGGCTGTGTATCTGACTGAACGGCTCTTAAACTGTATTGATATTACTTCTCTTTGTGTTCACAGCAAGACTTCTTTGAGCGGCTCTATGTCATGTATACCATCGGCTATGCTGTTTCCTTCAGCTCTCTGCTAGTGGCCATCTTCATCATCGGATACTTCAGGTAAGAGGAGAGGAGTTTCTAATACGTAAGTGACAGACTGCAGAGTAAACACAACATCATCATATAATATCAGAGATGCACACATCAGTGGAATAACTATAGGAAGGGGTCCTCTGCTGTGTCTTGCATCTTCAAATCCTGCCTTGTATCTTTAAAAAAAGGTTATCTAGTGGGTTTTGAAAAGTCTTGAGACACCTGGGAAATGTAATTTTCACTGTAACACCAAGGACAACTTTACAAAACTAAGTATATGTAAAAATGACATCATACAAATGATTTGATTGTTGAGTGAGGTGCTGTCCTCCACTACTGCATGCAAAATTAAAGATTTACTCACAGTGCTGCAGCTGGTCAATACATATTTTCAAAAACAATTCAATAACAATAAAATACTAAGAGCTTAGATAACAAAAAAACATTTTCTCTTGCCAGTTGTTAAGTTTTCAACTAGAAATGTGGCAGTAGCATTAAAAACTGATTTGATTGCTCATGCTTTGTGAGCTCTGGCAAAATTTCATACTTATGTTTTGTTCCAGTTTTTCTCTGATTTCTTTTTCTTTCGTTCTTTCTGTTTCTTCTTTGTTCTGCATCTCTTCGTCTGTGCAGACGTTCAATTAACGTTTGCCTTTTTATTAATTGTTACCAAGATCTTTCCCTAACCCTAACCAATTATTTAGTTGCCTAAACTTAAATAATACTAAATAATACTGTAAACATTGTTTTTGTCACTGAATGTACTGTAGTTCAAGGTTTTGCAAATCTGTCCAATTTTGATATTCTTGTCTGGAAATGCACAGGGGTATTTAAACTGTTTTAAACTGTTTATACTGTTTCTGTTGCAGAGAAGCTGAACACCTCAACTTACTTACTGAAGTGTGATTGAATGCATGTTAGATATGGGACCAGCTTAATGGCACATGTGGTAAATTAATCCAGCACAACAATAATAAATGAAGGGGGCAATCAATGAATAAATAATCATGTCTTGCACTGAGATTACCTTGTTAGCAAAGCAATATAGCACTGTAATCCTGACTTTTGTTAGCAGAGGAGGCTTGGAACTTGTTTGGTTACTATTTCCTGTCACTGCTGATGGACAGGCATCTGGCATCCAGCAGAACAAAATATTCCTCTCATTTCACGCTCAGTACTACAATACAGGATGTTTCCAACTTAATGCTAATCATATTGAAAATGGAAACAGTGTTCAATTCGAGCATTTCCAGTTAATTAAGTCATAAGCAGGGAGTCTCGGGTGCACAGCAAGTCAGATGAACATGCAAAATTGTGCAATTTGTCTGCAGGGAAGCATACAATACATTATATACGGATGATAAAGTTTCAACTAATAACTGAATATTGAATTAATATTCATGTAGGTTTAAATTGCACCTTTCTTCTAAGGAAATTCCTATTTCCTACAATTAGTACCAAGTCATATAGCTCATTTTAGGAATTATGGGAATTATTATGAAATCACAAACCCATGAAATAAAGTATTACCGAATAGCCAGTTAGCTATCCATGCACAAGAGAACACTGCTTTCATTTTCAGAGTAGTCAGTGAGGATAGAAACTGGAGGCAGAACAACAAAACTTTTATGTATATTACTGGATTCAAATGTATTACTGGTAGATCAGTTTATATCCATTTTGTGAAAGAAGAGTATAGATGATATGCATTTTTAAATTAAAGTAGTTTACCTCCCTCAATTTTCACCTATTAACTTAAGAGATGCAAGTAAACAGGAAACCATCTCTCTTCATGCACCACACACAGCCTCCTTATTGAGAAGGTTGATCATTTTCAAAAACACTTCACCGTACCTTTAATCAAGAAATTGCACTGGCGAGGCTGTACAGGTTTATTTTGGAATTTTACAGTGGGTGTAATCATCCCATCAGCAATTCAAAAACCTTTTTTGGAAATCCCACCTCACTTGAAACAGTAGGTAATAGAGGAGCACACTTAGCTGAAGTGGCCCTGCCTTGAAGCTCAGAGCCTGAGATGAATAGACGGCAGGCAGGGAGAGAAGGACTGAGAGGAAGACAGCCAAATCAGAACAATTATGGTTTACAGCGAAAACTGTTGGCTGGTACGAAGAACTGGTGAGAGTTCAACAACTCAATGTCCATCTATGAAAAGGCTAATGACTAATATTTGACATCACAAGAAAGATATTTCTCAGATATGTATAACTTTGCAGGATTGACCATTTTCTACTAGACTAAGTGTACTATTAGGTTTTGACTTTTGAATGCTTTCCATGTCGGGTAAAACCATCATAGTAATGGCTGTGTCACTGCTAATCGCTACTCAGTGTAAAAAGAAATTGCCTGCTGTCTTGCTCCATCATTTTCACAACAAGACTGGGGTGCAGAATTTGATTAGGAGAGACTGAAGAAGAAACTTGAGTCAGCAAAATGAGTGTCTAACTTTCCAGGCAGGAAACTCTCCTTGGTGAGCAGAGCTGCATGTTTAAATAGGAAAACAGAGCAGAAAGTAAAATTTCAAAGATCCATCAAGATGACTTTTGAGAAAAACAGGTCTTATCTTCACTATGTGTTTGACTTCATAAAGCAGCTTCTAAATCTTTGATGAAAGCTCTTCCTCAGCCTCCCTCAGCCTCCCTCTGCTCTCTCCGCCTCACTGAAAACAATGTGCAACAACTAATGTGGAGCCAGATTTATCAAGCTACAATACATTAACCTTTTCAAACAGTCAACAGTTAAATGGCTGCATTTACTGACAAATCCAGGTCGTAAGTGAAAGTAGACAAGCCACCATTACTGCGGTGCTGTCTCATGTGTAAACCCATATGTAACACTGTAGTGTACAGTATGTAAAAAGTTCTCATTTTATGGACATTTTTATCAAAAAAAATGTACTGGAGATCCTGTAAAAGTGGTTATATGTGGAAATTATAGCTATCATATGCCATGAAATGAAGGTTAAAATAAAGGTTATAATCTAAAAATCTTTTCACCGACATTTAGTTCATTTTAACTCTTTTCTGGGCAGTTGTGGATTTTTAATTTTGAAAAAGACATAAAATAAAAACCACAAGCCTCTGTTTTATGAAATATATTTTTTATATTTTTATAATATAATTGTTTGCAGTTTTTATGAAATTGTGCTTTTCTCATGATTACAATCCAAGAAATCATAGAGTTTAATGATTTAAATCATAATCTAGCAAGTTTCTGCTACTACACATGGCACATTCATATATTCATAAACACTTAAAGCTCAATCGCCAGTTTTTGATTACACTTTGGGGATTTGAAGGAAACAACTGTCCTGTGAGCTGAGAAATCTGCTTGGTTGATAAACTGGGAACATGTCAGATATAGCCTGGAGCCAGAATAAGAGCAAAGCCTTAAACTAAATCCTGTAATGAGCAGGTAGCCAGTGGAGTTGTTTTGAGAATTGGGCTGATATGATTAAATATTTGGTGCATTTTGAATGAGCTGAAAGCCTTTGAATGGTAGGGAGACCAGTGAAAAGGGCATTACAATAATCTATTCTACTGGTGACAAAAGCATGGATGTGTGAAGTGTTTCCATGTCTGACTGAGATAAAAAGTGATTGTTCCATGGCCAGATGAGAGTTTTGAAGGCAATGCATCAATTGAAAAAATAGTTTGAACCACCGACAGCTTCATGAGGGGAGAGAGGGAGAAAGGCTTAATTAGGGTATTGCCGTGTCTAATACTTACACAGAAAAATAAAAAAAAATGAACTCATTTGGTGGTGGTGGTGTACTGGAGCTCATTATATTTAAAGGTGTTTCTAATATTTTCCATTAATATACATGAGGGGGGCAAAATAATAGGAAAAATTTACGGCAGAGCTGATGTATTGGATTGCATTAGATTACACAGGTTTACATAATGGAGTGGCCGGTGAGTGTATATTGTTATGTATATAGGGGAGACCGGGGATGGTTGTAACATGGGTTAGTTGTAACACTGTAGCACCCTGTGGCAGACACAGCCCATTTTAGGAAGAAAAAACTTATTTTGGGGTAAGAAAGTTGTTTTTTTTTTACTTCATTTATTTTTGTGATAGCATTGCCTGCTTTGTAGATAAACTCATCAAACTTAAATCATGTTAATTATGTGTCTGTGTAGATATCTTTCATGCAAGTTGTTAGTGCTAATGTTTTAGTTGTTAACTGTAAGTTAAGCTAGTTCATGGTTACAAGAGTCTGGGTTAGTTGTAAAAACATGTGAAAAAATGTTGCAACCTACCCCAAGCAAAACATTTCATTATATTTAAATGTTTATCTTGAATTGCCTAAGTCCTGAGAGAGAAAGACTGACAGGGGGGTGCCTATCAACATTTAGAAGAGAGCATCAAATGATGTAAAAGAGCAGGGGAAGCTCAGATTGGGTTTGGTGTATGACCTGTAGTCTGTGGGCCCGTGAAGCCTGCACTCCAGGAGTGCCATACATTTGTCACCACTGTGACTCCGATGGTGACTAACATACTTGACACACACAGACACACTCACACAGAAACGCACTAATGTTCAACTGATGAAGCGGGTGCACATTTGTTTTCAGTTTTATTATTATGTTCAAATGTTAGTGTGACACACACACATACATACACACACACACACACATGCAAACACATCCCAATTGTGTTAAAAAGTCACTCAAGTGTTGAGTGTTGAGTTTTCAATATCTTAAGTTTTTGTCCCAATCCTTATTTCATAATGTTACATTTCACCTCAGGGTATGTTACAGCTAACCCAGACTATGGGGTCAGTTGTAACATTTCATTCCTTGTGCATTTTCTGTTTGTGTTGTAGAGATAAAAGCTACACCATTTAATAGCAGACACATGTCACTAGTTTGCATCACATTTTGAATGCATTGGTTTAAAAGAGCTCCATGCTACAGACAGAAATGTCAAAAATGTTACAACCGTCCCCGGTCTCCCCTACAGTATGTGTTTCCAGAGCACTTCAGCTGTAGAACAATTCAGTCCACCAACAACTGAAAACCAACACTACACCTGCTACTTACCTCTTCAGTCAGTGAGAACAACAAAACACATTTTATACAGTACCTCAGAAGAAGGGGGATGCATGGAGAAGTGCAGCGCTGGTTTCTGTTATAAAATTCTGCGAAGACAACAATGTGTCACTGCTAGTACGCAGTGATGTGCGAGGTGAGGGTCTTTACACAATTGGGTTACAAAGTCCTTGAAAGCTTCTTGGTCACTAGGAATGAGAGTCAGTTTGCAGTTTTAACAAAAAAGTTTTAACAAAACCTCTACAGCATGTCATGGTACCATATGAGATGAAAATCTGAAGGACAGGCTTTTGCTGCACTGAAAGTTTTTAATGTCTTACAGCAACAGGCAGGGTCACTGAGGATTCACCTGGCTCTTGTTGGAGCAGAGGTGGACCTTCAGTAAAGTATGTTTGTGCCGAACATTTCACTCCAAACCCTTCAGAATGTGGTGAAGATGGATTGTGTTGTCTCACTTGTATTTAATTGTGTTTGGCCCTGATAAAGACTAATTTTACAAAACTGGTTGGCTGTATTTTCTCTAAGATGTCACAGTTTTTTTTCATCAAACTCTGTAGTTGACAGTAGAGAGTAAACACGAGGAGAAAGGTGTTTGGCTGGAATTGAAGCAGATGTCATCTCAGCAAGATGCCCCAACTTGGATTAAAGGACAGATTCACAATTTTTCAAGTCTGTCTTAAAACAGTCAGGTGCCCAAATGAACATTGAAACAGGTTTTGCTCACTGTAATCATCCCTCCTGTTCATACTGACTGTTAGAGGATCAAGACAATCTAAGTAATGGGGGACAAAATCCACAGTCCTCATTTTGAGCAAAAATGTAAAAGTTTTAATGAAAAGTTTGTCTGAAGGTAATATGAGGCTTCAGCTGTCTGAGTTAGTTAAATAAAGTGAATATCCTCCAGAGTCTTTTTAGTAAAAAGTTCTCTCTTTGTGTCTCGACAGTGTTTCCCTGTTCAGCTGCAGTGGAAGTACATTAACAAAGAGGGAATTTAGCACCAAAAAGACTAACTTTGAGAGGTGTTGACTTGGTTTGACTAATTTGGACGGCTGAAGCTTTATATTAGCTTCAAATAAACGTTTAAATACATTTTTGAAGAGATATCTGAATGGCCAGTATGAACAGAAGGAATGATTACAGCAAGAGACACTTGTAAATATTCATTTGGGCACCTGTCTATTATTTCAGGAAAGACTTGAAAAGTATTCTTTGATGTTTTATTTCTTCCGTCTCTACTCTGCCTGACTGAATTTGAACTTGTTCCCCAGTCTAGACGTTTTTATTCCCTTACAGCATAAACAACATTCTTTAACCTCCAGATGAACCTGCTGTGCTTAAATAAATGTGTCTTAGTGGTTGGATTGCATTTAATTGTGCGTGAAATTACGAATTTTAACAGTAATTATTTGTTGTCATGGCAGGCGTCTTCACTGCACCAGAAACTACATCCACATGCACCTGTTTGTTTCCTTCATGTTACGGGCAGTCAGCATTTTCGTGAAGGACAAAGTCGTCCATTCCAGCGCCGGCTTGCAGGACTTTGACTCTGCCCTGCTGGACAACTTAAAAACAGTTACCATGGCACCGCTGGACAATTCTCAATATGTAAGTACCCGGCTTACTTGTTTCTATAGAATAAAGTGCTTTGAGTGCTTTGAGTGTTTTGGCCATAGAAACCTGCTTTAGAACCATATTTTAGAGTGACTGACTGAGCTGTAAGCCCCCCAAATTAGTTAACAGACTCTGATCACTATGTCCCTTGATATAATCACAAATTTTTGTCTTCTGAACCCTTGTAGAAAGTATGTGATGTGAGATGTATGTTTTTAAAAAAGTAAATACTGCAAGTGCTGTTATTTTGTGAGTCTTTTTCTTATGCATTTTTCCCTGAAGAATAAGAATAAGAAGAACAACATAATGAAAGACAAAATCCATAAAGTACATTGTCAACAAATCTGGTAAAATAGTTTTAAATCTTCAAACCCAGTACTCACCAAAAAAAATTATAGTTTTACATACATCACCTAAAACAAATGGTGTGGTTTCTTTCGCCAATTTTGTGGCCCATTTTTAATTTTTTCTATAAAAAACTTTTTTTGCATTTTCTCTTGCAAATAGTTTGCCATGTTAATGGTAAATATGTCCAAATAATAAGCATTTACAACTCGGCTTTCTCCAGTAAGATGATTTCTTAAATGTTTGTTTCAAGACATATAAAAATCTGTGCCTGACATAGTTTTTTTTTAAATAAAAAAGTTAAATTCTTTAAATTACAAACTATTCGTGATGTCACAAATCATGCTGGTTGCAGGTGAGGAACTTTCCACTGTCTGCAGTATAATATGAAAATAGCTTTCTAGTATCGAACTCTGCTCATTCTGCACAGTGAAGCTCAAATACTTTAAATTCACACACTTGAGTGCTGTGAGGAAGTCACTCTGTCTGTCTGCTTGACCTGTCTGCTCCGATTAAAGAAAAAATAATGTGAGAAAGCAGTGTCTTCTTTTCTTTAATACAGTTAAAAAGGAGTAGGGAAGAATTCTGGTTACTGATCTGCTGCATGTATATGTGAATTAACAGTTACCAGGTTACTTAAGTGCGTATAAACACGCTGAGCGACTGATCATGTGGCAGACGCTTTTGGCTAAAGCGACATACAAATGAGGCACCATCCGAGCTACAGTAGATCAAGGAGAAGCCTTTAAGAATAAGGAGGAATAAGAGCCTCAACACTCCATGTTCTGCCTGACACAAGTGTCACAAAGCCTGCAGGTGCTTGAAGTAACAACTAAGTGCCTGGAAGATCTTTCTTCTTATTTTTTTTTTGAGAAAAAGAGCTAGAGAAGGATTGTTTGATGGGGTGAGTAAGTACTCTTGGAGAGATAGGTCTTCAAGTGATTTTTGAAGAAGACAGGGATTCTACCAGAGCACATTCATATACTGGAAACTTTACTGATCAATCAAACTTTATCTGTGTAGCACCTTTCGTACAGGTTTTGTGCAAAAGTGCTTTATAGATGACTGAGAAGCTTATAAGAAGACAGTACAAATGTAAACAGTAAAATAACTACAGTGGTTACAGTAATGCACACACAAAATAAAAATGATGAAAATGTAATAATAAAACCAATAAAACTGATTTAATAAAACAATCAGTAAAATAGATACAAGACAATAAGAAATAAAAATAGATACAGTAAGGGGGAATAAAACATTTTAAAACAAGAATACAATAAAATAAATGATTAAATAAATGAAATAATGGACATAAAACATTCTAATCAAATGCCAGCTAAAATAAGTAGGTTTGAAGATATCAACACTCAACTGGCTCATACAATGCGAGCATGTCAGACAGATAGGCTGGTACAAGACCATGAAGTCCTTTAAAGACAAGTAAAAGATTTTAAAAACAACACAGAGACTGACAGGCATCCAAATGTCAGTTCTGTCCTTCTGATCCTTGTCAGCACTCGGGCAGCAGAGTCCTGAATCTATTCTAACTAATATATATTTTTAGGTGGACCAGGAGAGCATTACAATAGTCCAGCCTGGTGGATATAAAAGCACACAATAGTCTCTCTGTGTGGCTCAGAGAGAGAAAAAATATTGCACTTCAGCGATAATTTTAAGATGATAAAAAGCAGATTTGGTGACATGACCCACAGTTTTGAGTCAAAGACAACAACACCAAGGTCAAGTCCTACAGAATCTAATTTTGTGGACAGTTTCTCTGACCCGTAGAAAATTTTAACTAAAATGTCCTTTTCAACTGTAGCATGATGTCATTTTACTTCACTTCACTTGTGATCAGAGTCAGTGGAATTTGTTTCGGGTGCAACATGGAAAAAACGCTAAATACCCAGAAAGACATGTAACATATAATATACGGTAACATGACCAATAAGTCCAAATTAAGTGACTAAATAGGTCGTTTGACAATGTACTCCAAACAAACCTAACAAACATGTTGCTATTGGGGTTTAAAAGTAAAATATTATTTCTATTTTGCAATTCATACATGGGCTTGGATTGGACTTTGCAAGCTTACCCATTGACTCCTCTCACTTGTTGATCATCCATATTTAAATGTAGCCCACTTTTATCTAAGTGCGTCCTTAGTGCTGTAACCATTAGTGGCAATTACCTGGCCTTATATACTCTCAATTACAATCATTAAACCCTGCCAATACCTGATGATGTGGAATTTCAAAGCAATTACACCTAATAGTGATATAATTACAACTGTAAATGCACAGCTTTGATAAATGTGCTGATAATATGAAAGAGACTCCAATTAAATAGATTTATAGTGTCTCAGTTAAAAACAGCTGTTTAAATTCACTGCTGATTATCAATTGCACTCTCATGAAATTTCTTTCAAGGCTAAAAAATGAGTCTGGCCTTCAGTTTGCTGTCGTGGATGCGTATTTACCAAAAGGAACTGATAGGTATGCCTGATAAACAGACACCCTGAGGCAATATCTAAGGGATCTACCCTTCATCTTTTTGTGTCTGACCCACCCACACATCATCTTCATAGACTGAAGTAACCAACAGTTTTGTTGGGAAAAGACAAAAAGAAGCAGGAGACATTTGTTTTGATTCTCAACCGTGTGATTAAACACAGTATAGTCCTTTTTTTTGTTTGTGCTGCAGGCATCCCCCTAATTTCTGACGCTGTTGTCTGCACTGTGACATTCAATGCATGTTTTTTTATGTTCTTTTTCTGTGCAACAGAATAAGCATTGCCAAAATGCCTCAAGATAATACAAATGTTTGTTGTTTTTTTTTTTATTCTTGTTTGTAGCTTTTTTACCAACTGATGAAAGGAATATGCCTCTTGTCATCATGCCATGTCATCTGACAGATAAAGATTTGAAGATGCCTTTAATGAAGTACAAACTGGCATGGCATCTGCAGGGTTGCTTAAGGAGAATAAAAAACATCAGTTATCTTAATACTGTGCCTGCTTTATAACAAAAAGGCTTTCATCATTCAAAACTCTGCAGGTTGTTTTTTTTTGATACTGCACCTCCACACAAATGTTCTACTGAGACTTTTATGATTGAACTTAACAGACCTGCTTATTTTTCAGTATGTCATTTGACATTGTCATTTTCTTTCATTTCAGTGACTCAGCTGCAGCCATGATCCCACCTTGAATTTTAGCTTTTAACTTGACTTTATTTCATTGTTTATGAATGAATTAAGGCGTCAGAATGTTGTTTTTTGAATGATCATGATATCGTTACATTTAGTTGAGTTGTGAAAGATGCACATTTGGAAATCTAGGGATCTCTAATTAGCATCAAAGGTTGCTTGTTTGATTTTGATCAGAAATAATTGTATTAGGTTACCAGTAAGTTTACACACCTGAAAGAGTAAAAGCAATTATTCTAATTTCCACTGAGCCATATAGTTTAATCCTTGCCCTCGGAAATATTTCCTGAGATGGCAGTGAAAAGAAGTGAAAGACTTATATAACCTGAGCTGAGTATGTGCTCGCTTAGACTAAATAAAACCTATTTTTGTCTTTTGTCATTTGTTTTTCAAGCTTTGAACTACAGCACCATGTTTACAGGATTTGTGTTTTTATACTACAGTAGTGAAAAGGTCAGCGCAGTGAACATGTGTGATCATACATGTTACTCCAAGTGTTTGTCATCTTGCTAATGAATTCATCATGTTTGTGCAGACATGAATTATTAAAATATTTGAGTTCTCACATGTGTACATATATACCCACATGTAGTCCGAATATTCATAACATTCCCACTTATAGATTCTGTTACCTGGAGCTAAACACATACCGCTGAGGCGCTATCAGCTGCAAGTTTACCCTCTAAAAACCTGAGAACTGAGAGTGAATCTAGCAGGCACAGTACCTGGTTTAATACTCTGCCCAAAACTCAGTAAAATGTGTGAGGCCAAGTGGATAGTCAAGAGGCACAGTACATTAGATGTGATGGCTTTTACTAATGTGCATTTAGTATTGACAGTTATTTTGTGCTGTGTATTTTTTCTCATTGTTGTGCAAATTTATACAGTGAAGTATAATTGGATGATCTGCTCTCTCATGGCCCAAAGCGATAATTGACGCACCTCATTTGACGTGCGTCATTTGATGCTTCTATGGCTCACTGCAGGCATCAGATTTGAAATGCCAACAACCACAGATCCAACACAGATTTGTCCTGTTGTTCTTTGTATTTACTGCTACATGATTTGGATTGAATGAATGGAGAAAATGCAGAGGAGAACAACAAAACTGAGAGCATCTGTTCCCACATTAAATCATCTGTTGAGTGTTTGATGGTTATTAATTTGTGCTTTAGAACGTAACCACAATGAAACAATCAGAGAATAACGTTTTTATTTCTCTCATTCACTCTACCGCCGCTCGCTGGACCACGACCACCCTGTGTCTGTCTCCCTCTCTCACTCACTAATACTCTCAGCTCGCTCTCATTCTCTCTCTTTTCCAGCTGCAGAAAAAACAGCTTTGGTTGCTGGGTCCTCATTTGACGCTCCAAACTCGCAACAAGATCGGAGTAGCGGCGTCAAGGCAGTTTGACATGCCTCATAATTAGGGGTGTGCCCAAATACAAAGACGTTATTTGGCAAAGCACAAATATTAGGTTTTTACAAATATTTATTTTGTACAAATATTTTAAAAAAAAATTGTTTTTGGGATGAAAAAAGAACCATGTCAAATACCAGCGCGCAGGTTGGTTACATCACTATCTCAGTCTCTCTCCTCTGCTCCACTGTCACGCCTATCAGCCGGTCTCAACAAGGGGAGTCTCATCCACCTGCCACATGACGCACATTTCCTAATTTGGACATCACTCCCGGAGTTGGGGGTGTTCAAGTGAAGTGCTCCCAAGGGACTCTCTATAACCTGTTGTTCCCCTTCTCCTTTCCACAAAGTTAGGTGTAAAAAAAAAAAGGCAGTAAATGAAAAGTGCAAAGCAAGAATCGCCTTTGAAGTTCTTTTCTATATGTTACATGCTGTGCTCTCTGTGTTATGGGTGTATAAATAAGTAGAGGTCTGTCTGCACAATGGCAATGCCCTCGGTTTAGCTCAGTAGTCAGTGCAGTTGTCGAAGTCGAGTTTGAGAAGATAGTTTATTCATAAACACTTTAATATCCCAAAATTAAAAGCATAATAAAAACAAAAAACAGATTTTTATGCCTGTTTCCACTTTTATTTGAATATGAATACAAATATAAATAATTTTGCTGCCTCAACAAATACAGATACAAATAAAAACCGGGCTCTCTGCACATCCCTACTCATAATGTCTTTGGTGCGAGTTTGGCCATTTAAAACAACAGGGGTACTTCAAAACACGCATGTCAGATGCTTTCAGTGCATTTGGGCCATTACCCCATGTCTAGACAGCAAGTGTTTCAGATGCGTTTTTTTGCACCTCACAAGCAACAAATATACTCTCATTTTAATCTATGCAGCTGTCTGCACCAGCTCCATGCAGGCTCCCGACTTAGCTGTGTCTCATGGGCTTAACCACGACCTTTATGCTTCAAGTCTATTTTCCTCTGTTTTACACGCATCACTACAGTCATGTGTATTGGGCTCTGAACGCTTCCAACATGTGGGTGACCTACGCTCAACACTGCACATTCAGTGTAGACACACAGACAGAGCACTCGCTGCTGCCACCACTCTGCTGACGTGTTGCTCACACTACGCTTGCTGTCTAGACACAGAGTTAGGGGCACCTGTGCTGTAAGAATAGTTTGTGTGGTCACAAAATGTGTCAACACACAGGCAGACAGGTATGAGCTGGATGTGATAAAAGTGTTAATGTTTTGTTGTCAGATTGGCTGCAAGGTGACAGTGCTGCTCTTCATCTATTTTCTGGCCACCAACTATTACTGGATCCTGGTAGAAGGCCTCTACCTCCACAGTCTCATCTTCATGGCCTTCCGATCAGACTCTAAATACCTCTGGGGCTTCACACTCATCGGATGGGGTAAGCAGTCAATATATACACGTCTCATATCACACATATAGACATGGTGCAGTATGACTAAAGAATCCAGTCTAAACAATCCTCCATCTACTTTAGAATAAATCTAACTGATGCTGAAAGCTATGTAAGGCACAGCTTGAACTTGTTATACACCCAACATCGGCATGTTAGTTCATGATTAAATATACAGATAATACAATGCATTAGTGTATACAACAGAAAACCTAATCTATCTCTCCACCAACTCACGTTTTAGGGAAAATGCATAACACAGCATTGACATAAACAACTACTGCATGTTGCCCTCATATATGATTGTCCTGTGGTCATTAATATCAATATCATCTGGTGCACAAGAGAAATTGAAGACATATAGTGGTCACAAATCTCTACGCTTGCATTTTGCAAAACAAACTAATATAAGACTTCAGCAGTCTTGGACAAATCAAGTGTATATCTCTCATAGTAACAGACACAGTATCTGTGAAGACTATCAATCATCCAGGTCAAGGTATATCCTGAAGGGCTAAGTCAAGGGCAACTGGACTGGACAAAAGGCTTCTTCAGTTCTTTTGGATGAAAGGCCAAACATCTTACTTAGCCCTTCCCTGGACGTTGTTTCCTTGCTGACCTTCAGGGGAGGGATAATAACACAAAGAGAGATTTTCAAAAAAAGACTAACTTTGGAAATGGTTTGACTTAATCAGACTGCTGAAGGTTTGGTAAATTTTAGACTGTGGATTTTGTACCTGATTTCTTTCACTGGAATTGCATCAGGAAGGGATCACATCACAGGAAGTATGGGCAGGAGGAACAAGTACCGCAACCAAAAAGCGGTTTCAGTGTACCCATGGGTATGTGAGTGTTGTTTTACGATAGACTTGAAATGTGGACCTATCCTTTAACTACTTTTGTTGTGTTTTGGGTAGTTATTGAAAATAGGTAGATTGAAATAGGTGCAGAACAACTTGTTTTATATCACTGTTTTCTTATTTGCAAAAGACACTCATAAGATGCGATGCATTTCTTGACAGGTCCAAAATAAGTTCTGCCAAATGGTGCATCCACCTCTTAATCTTCTATCAGGAGACCTGAGAACTAAATTATTCTTGCAGCCTGCATGTTGTACTATTTTGGCATGATAGTGTGAATACAGATGGAGGGGAGGCGTTTACTAGTGGATGAAAAAAAAAAACCTTGCAGAAAAGCATACTGATAGTATTAATGTAGATATTTTGGTGTAGATGTGTTGAGTGGCTGGTCTGTTTCCAACATAATTGTTTTTCAATGATTCCAACATCTTGCCTTAATTAGCTATTTGTTATTTTGAGTTGGTATGGATAAGAGAGGCTGTGCTATAATCCCCCTGACAAGCTGGTAAATTAATGAAAATGTGTTTTCCTTCCATCAGTAGGTACCATTAAGTGCTCATAAACCATTAGATATAAACCACCCTAGCTGTTCCAGTGCAGGAACTCAGTGACTACCATAAGAATTTGGTTACATTCCTGCATTTCCTCCATTCACACTCTCATAATGCTCTCTCAGCCTCTTATACTCAGTTTCTCTTTATTTTCTACATTTTTCCGTCTCTTCCTTTTTAGCTACAGATAAGATACAGCATTCATTTAAAATGTGTGTCTAGTTAGCTAAATATATACTAAAAGATAGGGGAACACTTATCACAAAATTAAAGTTTCATTAATTAATCAGATTGACTGTAATGACGCTACCATATGTAGATGAGGTGCTTAGAGGGGATGAAGGAGGGAAATTGCATTTTCTATTTCTTCTGAAAGAAGTCGAGCTTTCACAACCACACTTACAGTGTTATGCAATCACTACTGCTTAAGAAACTGTGTATTCAGGAGGCCACATCAATCATTTCAGATGTATTATCTATGACAAAATTCAATTTTCATTCCCTGTTAGTTTCTCTGTTAGTTTACCTAAATTTTGCAACAGCTACATGACATTTACAATTCAAAAAGAAAATAATGGAAAACCAAACGTGTTTGTATTGTTCATGTTAGAGGGGATGATTGTGGATAAAAAATTAATGTCTGGCTCTCTTAATTTCTGGATTGTAATACATGAAGTCTCTCTCAATAGATGTCATAGTAGATTACACTATCTTCTTGGCTCTCGCAGATACAGCATTTCTTCATGAGGCCTTTTTTTTTCCACCCAGAGATGAGAGAGGTTTAATTTTGCTCTGGTACAATTTTATCCATAATACCATTTGGAAGCTTATTTCTAAAATTGCCCAAGGGTACCATATGCTGTGGATTTTAAAAGTGTGTAGTAGATTGTTCCAAGACCTAAATGCAGCCTCAACAATTTCAAAATTGATCCAAAGAACATGCAGTGCAGACTTTGTCTGGTAGCAGGTTTGCTATATGTGCACACCAGTACATAAAGACTGATTAAATCTATGCTGGTGAAAAATTCTTTTATAAATATTAATATTAATGGAATCAAAGAGGAATCAACAGTTGCTCACTAAATTTAAAGAAATTAATGGTGCAGTAGAAAGTTTCTTGAGAAGGTTTTGTTTCTTGACTTCATAATAGCTTTAGAAAGCACAGCAGCTCTTTTGTATGGTTATTCTTTGTGTGGTATGGCAGTAAGTGTGAATGCTTCATAATGGCTTTAGAAAGCATAGCAGCTCTTTTATATGGTTAGTCTTTGTGTGATATGGTAGTAATTGTGAATGCTGGTTTTGTTCATATGCTGGCAGAGCAGGTGTGACAGAAGAAATATACAGTAAAGGTGGAATGTGCTGATCTTGGGAGCAGGTGTGGAGAATTGATGTGTGTCAATGCTAGGGAATAGGACATTGGCGTATCTGGATGATTAATGCGTTAACCTGTGATGTGGATTACGGTTAGGGTTAGAGTTAGGATTGGTGTGTGGGCTCACAAATAAAACAATGATTTTGGTTGTTTTTACATGTGTCATATGCCATGTCATATGGTCAGACATCATGCATCATGAGTGATAAAAATATGCAGAGGATACAATAACAATCGTTTCTCTGTGTCAGGTCTTAATTTTCCTATCACAATCAACTAAAGTTCACTAGATCAACTAACCAGTAGTATTTATGTTGATTTATGTGTTCTGACCAGTTGTGTTCTCACTTGTTTGAGTCTTTTGGTTGAGTGCGATGTTTCACTTTGTCTCACTTGATAACAACAGACAGGCATGACATTCTGTCACACTTTTATGTGGATGACACAGATGTGTAAACCAGTGAAGTCTGACAATTCCACTTTTAGAAACAGTTTAGCAGATATAGAAGATTAGATGTCAGTGAACTTTCTTCAATTAAATTCTGATTAAATAGGAATTCTTATCTTTGGCTCTGACCTTCTGCATCCACAAATCCAGTCATCACTTGGTCCACTCTGCAAACATCTTCTTGGACCTCGGTCTGATGTTTGACTCTAGCTTCAACTTTGAAATACATATCAATAAAGTAGTCCAATCTACCATCTCAGGAACATCACAAGAATTAATTAAATTTTGAGCATCATAAATTTCCTCTTGCCTGCTGCAATGGTCTCTTAACTGGTGTAAATCATGAATCAATTCACATACTCCAAATTGTACAAAATGCAGCAACCAGACGAATCAACACAGACCAAGAAAAATCATATTGTTCCCCTTTTAGTATCCTACACTGGCTGGCTGTTCATTTTAGAATTGATTTTAAGGTCCTTCTCATTATGTTTGTACCACTTCATTGCCTGGCCCCAGATTACATCTCTGAGTTACTTTCCCCCTATTGACCTGTCTGCGGTCCTCAGGCGGGAACTTCTTGGCTGTTCCTAAGGGAGGACTGAAGGCAAGATGTTTTTTGGCTAAATTGTTTTTTAATGCTGTGTGGGAATGTATGTTTAAATACTGTATATATGTGTATTAGTCTTTTTTTTCTTTTCATGCTTTCCCTTTTAAGTCACCGATCTTTAGCAGTGTTATATAAATAAACTTTATTGTTAATATAAATGCTTGAATTGTGGTATGTCATCAATTATTTACTCTTTGCCTCTTTTAGTTATTAATGTTTGATTAATGTTAAATCAATACTGTCATATTATTTTGAGATGTACTGGGAGGGAGGGTGTCACAGCCTTTTTCTAAGTCAAGGATCCAAAGACTGTTTCGTCATTTTAAAAAGTAAAACAAAAGTTTTATCCCCTCTGCCCACTCCAGTAATTCTTGTACAGTCCTTAAGGGAGTTAAATAATGTGTCCAAAGAAAGTCTGGTTCTTTGAAAGATGCTGCCCATGAAAACGGTTCATGTGTCTTTACTTTCTTAATATGATGTGGGAATAGGGGAATGTGAATATGACCTGCACCATATATCAGGTAAACAACACAAAGAGTGTTACAACATCATCGGGACAGCTAAGCTCATTGTTTGTTTTGTGCACTTTCAGGTGTTCCGGCTCTTTTTGTGGCAGTGTGGGGGATCGTCAGGGCAACGCTAGCAGATGCAAGGTGAGAGTGCAAGTCACAGTATGTTTATTTACTGGTCTTCTTTTACATCAATAAAGTTAAAAGAAACCACGATTTAAAAGGGAACCAATATTAAAAAAGATGAACAAGTATAAATGAGCTCGAAAATAAGCATGAAAAGGGAGACAAAAGAAGAATTTCAAGAAGTTAATCAGTGCTTAATTGCAGTGACATTTCAATCCTTTGTGAAATCCAATTAAATATGCATGCATCTCTTGTGCAAGAAAAATCTGAATAAATGTTTATGTATGTATGTATGTATATATATACACACAACCACCATTCATCTGTGAAAATTTTGTAATCTAGATGCAGAGATTTCCTCCCTTTCAGCCACCACTGATTCTGGGTGATAATATATTTAGTTTCATACAATTCATCCCAAAGGTGTTGGGTAGGGTTGAGGTCAGGGCTCTTAACCACCAAACTCAGAAGAAGAAGAAGACCATTTCTTTATGCTGGCTTTGTTTGAGACCGTTCAAGAAAAATTACAGGATCAGTTGTTTATGCAAGTCCCCCGAAAAAACATATACACTAACTGGCCACTTTATTAGGTACACGTGTTCAAGTACTCGTTAACACAAATATCAAATCAGCCAATCATATGGCAGCAATTTAGGCATGTAGACATGGTCAAGATGATTTGCTGAGGTTCAAACCAAGCATCAGACTGGGGAAGAAAGGTGATTTAAGTGACTTTGAATGTGGCATGGTTGTTGATGCCAGACAGGCTGATCTGAGTATTTCAGAAACTGCTGATCTACTGGTCTACTGATTCGAGCTGATAGAAAGTCAACAGTAACTCAAATAACCACTTGTTACAACTGAGGTATGTAGAGGAGCATCTCTGAATGCACAACATGTCAAACCTTGAAGCAGATGGGCTACAGCAGCAGAAGACTGCACCGGGTGCCAATCCTGTTAGCTAAGAACAGGAAACTATGGCTACAATTTGCACACCAAAATTGGACAATAGAAGATTGGAAAAATGTTGCCTGGTCTGATGAGTCTCCATTTCTGCTGCAACATTTAGATGGTAGGGTCATCACAGCCTACAGCTTACCAGAGTATTGTTGCTGACCATGTCCATCCCTTTATGACCACAGTGTACCCATCTTCTAATGGCGAATTCCAGCAGGATAACGCACCATGTCATAAAGCTCAAATCATCTCAAACTGGTTTCTTGAACATGACAATGAGTTCACTGTATTCAGATGGCCTCCACAGTCACCAGATCTCAATCCAATAGAGCACCTTTGGGATGTGGTAGAACAGGAGATTCACATCATGGATGTGTAGCAAACAAATCTGCAGCAACTGCGTGATGCTATAATGTCAATATGGATCAAATCTCTGAGGAATGTTTCCAGCACCTTGTTGAATCTATGCCACAAAGAATAAAGGCAGTTCTGAAGGCAAGAGGGTGTCCAAACCAGTGCTACCAAGGTGTACCTAATAAAATGGCCAGCGAGTGTGTTTACCTTCTGGGAGGAGGTTGGGGTGGATGAATGGGTAAACAAATCATCACACTTTAATACAAGAGATTGCTGTGCCATTTCACATTTCCAACCACAAGTCAATTCTGTTTTTTAAAAACCGTGGCCACAATCGTCCTCTAACCTTAACCTTGTGGTTATTATTGTAACCATGTAAACAAGGGTATCCTAACCTTAAGGAAGTAGTCATTTTAACCCAAACCATGATGCAGTGCTTTTAAGTTCTTATTTGTTGAAAACGTTTGTATTGTGTTGGTCCTGGAGCAAATGGACTAACAACATATTTTGTCATACAATTTGGAGGACTTGCTGCATTGTCATGTTGAAACAGAAAATGGCCTTCCCCATACTATTGCTACAAATCTGGAAGCACAGTATTGTCTGAGGTATCATCGTGTGCTGTAGCATTAAGATTTCCCTCAAGTGGAAGTAATGAGCCTTGCCTAAACTATGACAAACAGTCCCAGACCCAAAGTACACATACTTTAGGCTACACTGTGTATTTCAGAAACATAAAAGGTAATGTTATAGATGCAGTTCAGGATTTCTACTGGACAATAGCAATCTACTATGTTGTATGTTATACTACTATATTATATTTGTACCATTGAAAAGGTCCGACTCCATTTGCATGAAAATCATCAGAGGTCTTCACCCCTGCGTTGAGTGGTGATTTTCATAAATTCAGATATAATGGTATTCCCTGCCACATATGACCTCCCTCTGCCTCTCAGTAACTGTTAATAACATTTATTGTTTGGTTCAAAGACTGAACAAAACCCGCTGTGCTGACTCTCCACAAAGGTCACAATACAAACAACAAAAGAGTTGCAAAATCTGGGGCAGCTGAAGTGATATGCTAAATTATCTTAAGCCTTGAGAACTGTATTTGGGTTGGACTTCTGAACAGATTACTTTGGACTAAATAGCAAAATGTTCATCAAGGGCTGACAAAGACGTACTGCTTCCGCTTCAAAAAGTAGTTGCCTATTTGTTGGGCTTCAAATTTTGGGAGGCCTCATTATGCATCTGCAGAAATGTACTGCAACACACTTGTTAATGCGTAAGACAATGCTCATCTCTGCATTCAATCTCTTACTCTAAAAAGAAAAGTCCCTCCGGAGCCAGAGCCATCAGCAAAATGACAACTAAATTCTAAATTATATTTTTCATCTGTGTGAACAGTTGATTGCTTCATTCAATTTCCATTTATGCTAAATCGTTGTGCCCCAGGACTCTGATGTCCACCACAAGCACTGGTGCTCTTGTGGGGAAGAAAAGATCATTTTAAAGAGGTAAAAATATGCCCTCATCCATGGGTGGGGTGTCACATAAAAAATCCAATTCCAGGCACTCAAGTGGAGGGTTAAAAATAAAAAGTCTAATAAATATGGGCTAATACATTAACAACACACCAATGCGTATTGGCATACTTGCCTTTCCACAAAAGTTGGTCCTAATACATATTTGTGCAAATCACATTACGCTTGGGTTAGTACACTGTGTTGAGTTAAATTTATTGGCATTACTATAAAAGTTGTTTCAAACTTAGCTCACAGTGCAAACAGAACATACAGTGCAACTTTCAACACAGCATACACTATCATGTAAACAGACATATTCAAAATAAATACCATAAATAAATGTTGAAAGGACCATAAGTGCCACTAAAAACAACATAAAGTGTCAAAGGTTTACCATTCAACAGTCAAATAGTATCAGGGAATGTATTCTAAAAGCCGCTCTGATTTAAAACAAAGTTGTCTACATACCCTCCCGAGAGGCCTTTCCTCAAAAAGCAAAGATATTCTGAGCCTTTTGTAAAGTGTAATTTAATAAATTGAATAAGGAGATAACAGGGGATGGCCAGTAATTTTCAGCAGTATTTAGGCTACCACTATAAATGAACACACATGTCCATAACTAATGTATAAAACTGAACCATACTGTAGCTTTCCTTGAAACTCCCAAATTCACTGTAAGTCAATGCTGTTGCCTTACAGCAAAAAGTTCTGGGTAGGCGGTGACCCTTTGACCTGTTCAGAGGTGTTTCCCCACCTCCTGACTGTCGGTTTAGACCCACCAGCAAACATGACCAGAATACTCAGGTATAGAAATGAGCTTTTCCAATAGTTTTGGAGATAAATTTAATGAATTTGTATCCTGTTAGGTCTTTCCATGTACTTGTGGTGAAAGGAAGTGGTGACATCAGCAATATAATCTAACAGGATTATTTTCTACATCTCTTTTTTATATACAGTACATGTGGTAGTAGTTATATTTTACCCAGCACAGCCTGCGTCAATGACAAGGCATATTATTTATTTGATACTCAGGACCATGCCCTGGTGTATGAAGACCTGTTTGTACACAAAACACACCATCACAGGGCTTAGGTGAATTAAGGTATTTGTTCTGTAAACAACCGTAAAAGCCCTGAATATGGGAAACAGTGTACTGCTGCTATTCTCCTGGCAGTACAGCAGAATTCAATTTACTCAGTGACCTAAAAAATGGAAAATCTGTGTGCAGTGAACAACAAAGGCAGTGCTGTTGACAAAGTACAACAGCGCTGCAATAACAAGTACATTTATAAAACTTGTGTTCAGTTTTATTGTAGTTGCTACTATGAACTCTGTGGTAGTTATTAAGGCTGTGGTTAGAGGTGATACTCTTGACTTTCATGCCACTTCCCCCACATGAACGCATACATAACATGCAAAGTGCACATGTCGCCAGGTTTGAAGTCTGCTCAATTTGTGATAAAACTGCATAATCCTATTCGCATAATTGCCGAAACCCTGAAACAACTGCTCTGTGGAAAGCTATATGTTTGTGTAGTGATGTAAGGTTTTCTTTGAAGTTTTCTGTGTTAAAAAAAAAATCCTTCATATTTTTACAGTAACACAGACAAAATGAACCCATGTATGTTAGTTTCACCTTTATCTACAGGAAGATTAACATTTTCCACCTGTTTCATTTTTTGAAGGTATGGAGGGCAATCCACGTACAAGAGTAGAAAAAAAAGGAAGTGAAGTAATTTTGCTGTACTACAAGGAAAATGCAAGCCATTAAAAGACTAGGAAATAGAAAAGACAGTTTTTGAGTTGCAGTTATGTCACAAAATAGTAGTTTGGAAAAAGAAAATTAACTGAACACTAAGAAAAATGTTATATTTAGAATATAATTCCATAGGAAATGGATGAAACATCTATAATGAAAAAAACAGAAAATGACCTGAAGAGAAAAAACAACTTCAAAAGACTGAAAATAAGCTGCAAAACATATACTGTATAGATTTTTTTGGCTCTTTTTAGGCTTTTTTTTTTGTTTTCCTTCTTCCCTTTTGCATTTGCTATGTATCTTTCGGCTTCAGAATGTAAATGAGGAGGAATGGCCAGAGGAGTGGAGCAGAGAAGGGACATACACAGACATTTAGAGGGGCAGTGGCTCGATATTTTGCAAAAAAAAAAAAAGGGCACTCCCACACTGTATTGCCCCCATGCCTCATGCCCCATGCCAGAGATATGGAGACATACCATATTCGGTGGATGTTAGATACTTCAGTAATGATTCATCTGTTGTCTGGCTGCTGCTTTGAAACCAGGTTTTCAAAGAGCTACTTCCCTTTGCTGTCTCCCTCAGCTCTTATTCATTTCTCGTCTGTCACCCCTTTTGTCACTGTAAAAAATACAACCCTGCCTCCAAGTAAATGTCAAATAACATAGCAAGCATACATTGGAAAGATCATAAAACTCCACATTAGAAGGTAAGCAACTAAGCAAAAGGATGCTATTTTCATGTAATTTATTGCCATGGTTTTCTTCATTACTAATATTACATCATAATTTCCACTGACGCCACAAGACCACAAATCAGACTGCAAAAGAGTAAAGAAACTTCCCAGCTGGTTAACAAATTCACTGATACACTTACACATTCTCTGTAGTGTGACAAGCACACACCCGACGAGGCTGTTGAACTCTTTATGAATCACTTACTTTGGCCTGTCTGTCAAACACACAAGGAGACAGACGGCTCCTTTAATGTCAAATGTTTACCAGCAGAAACACGAATCAGCACAACATCACTCAGACATGAACTAGAAGTAGAAATCCAGCAATCACTCAAAAGTGGGCATATGCGACTACATGTCAGACAAATATTCTTTGTCTCTCGCACACACAGCAGAGCATATTCACCAGCAGTGTGTGACATAGGTGTTTACTTGTCCTCTGGCTTTAATTTCTCTTTATCTCTGTCTCTCTTTGTCTGTTTTCCAATTAAGATTCTGTCTCTGTTGCTTGTGGTATCCTCTCTGAAATCATTACTTTGATTTGTATCACAAATCTTACATTAATTAATCATTTCTAACAAAAATGCAATTTCTAACTATTTCTTTTTCACACTGAACTTAATCATTTATTTGGTGCCTACTCAGTCTGTCTGTGCCCTTCCAGTTAATATCACCCAGCTACTTCTTCCTTCTGTCTTCCATTATATCTTGCTTTCTTAACATCATCTTTTTGTCTCCTCTGCTTTAAATTCTTGTCTCAACTGCAGGTGTTGGGAGTTAAGTGCTGGTAACATTAAGTGGATCTATCAGGTTCCCATCCTGACAGCCATCGGGGTAAGAGTGTGAGACTGTGAGTGAGTTTGATATTAACTATCGATTAGTGTTGATGTAGCTTGAGGAGCTGCTAAGAGCAGGGACAGACATCCCAATTTGGGGGCCTTTTGTGTGTGTGTGTGTGTGTGTGTGTGTCTGTCTGTGCATGCGAGTTATGGTATAAAACCTTTTTTTAAAAAGTCCTCCACCAGGTAAAAATGTGTTTTGCTATATTATTACTTCACTTGAATGTTTGAGCTTCACTGTGCAAAATGATGTATGTGGAAAGTTTCTCTTTGCTCACCTTGTATCTGAGTTTAAGGTGTGCACCTGTGAACATGTTTTGTGATGATTGTGGTTCTGTATGCAACTTACACAAGAGTGATGTGGAAACTTGAACTTTACAGTGAAGTAGGAGACATCTTGTGTCCAGCAGTTGAATCTTTGAAGTATAAAATATTTCATAGATTCTGGATTTTTCAATGAGCAAGAAGGATTTGATGTAATTTAAAGGATTTTAACAAGGTAATAATATATTTTTTGTGGAAAAATTACATATAAATTATTATTGAAGCAGAATATTTTTATCTATCATAAAACATGTCTGGAGGGGATCTTTGACCTTGTGAAAAAATCAATACATGTACCTTGCATATCCTTATATGCTTCTAAGAGGTAATATTTTTTAAAAAAGAGCCTAAATCAGTCTTGCCATCCATGATTTATGTTTGCTGACAAGTTATTTGTCAGCAAACATAAGTTATTCTTTCTCATTATTTGTCATTTAATTTTTTATTAAATTTCTTTTCAGTCAGTCATTCTACATGCAGTACATATGACTCATATGACTCAAAAATCTTATGTTATCAGTATTACACAAATCAACTTTTGCAAACATACACAAGAGAGGCAAAACAAAACCGAGCAATATGAAAAAGAAAAAGAAAACACACACATACATACAAAAAAAGAAAAACACACACCTACAGACACACACAAAACCAAAACAAAACAGAAGAACAGTCAATTACAGCACCTAAAACATTTTACATTTTACACATTGATTTTCTCACATCCCAGCTACTGTGTATTCAAAGGAAGCAGTTTCAGTCATAAATTTAACCCATTCAATGAGCTCTGGTGTTCCGCAAAACAAGTCTTGCTGCAATAATGAAACCTGTCAGTATTAATCCAAACTATACTTTGGTGACACCCTGTGGTAAAAGTGTTTTATCACCAAGAACATAAACAGTAACTGAGGACAGTCTGATAAGGGCTGTTCTATCCATACTTTAAGTTTCGCCAGCACTGCCTTCCAAAAAGGGAAGAACAACAGAGCATTCCCATATAACACATAACAATGTGCCAATTGCCTCTTTACAGTTACAACACTTTCTATCTTGTATCAGGCTCATCCTAAATAACTTCAGAGGAGTTTAATAGTATCTATGTAGAACTTTGTAATGAGTAAATTTGCTTCTAATATCTCTAGTGGCCAAACTCCCCAAGTCCCTTTGCCAAATTAACCTTAGATTCTTACACTTCTCACCATGCGTATTTATGATTTTTTGTACACTGAGGTACTGTGTATATTAGATTCCTCTAAACTCCTGTTAAGTTTGAACACAGTCCCTATACTGCTCCATAATTAGAGGCATTTCCAGAAAGTTAAACCGGTCAACTAGCTCCTGGTATGTTTTAAATGTTGCATCTCTATATAAATCATTAATCACACATATACCACTCCCCTGCCAATTATCTCAACTAAATGAACGTTTCCCCATCCAGATTTGAGAGTTATTACATATGGAAGATAAACTTGTCTGTATTGACATTTCCACATCATTTATGCACCTCCACACCACACCCGCTGGGAATGCCTTAATATGGGGTTTCTTTCTCCATCTATATGTCTTATCCGTGAAAGGGCCTGTCTAGGTTTGAAAGGAGCCGTCATAGACTTCTCTATTTTTATCCAATCCAAGTGGGAATCCAATCCTGCCCGCTGCATAGCTAACTTCAAAAGACAGAGTATATATTTTCACATTTGGGATTGCCCCTTTCCCTAAGAGTACATGGCTTCTTAAAGCTGATCCTCTGCCTTTTCCCATTCAATATGTAATATTTGAACCATATAAAGTTAACCATAACCTGGTATCTTGTATACTCTACTCTACTCTACTAGAATATGAGAAAATTAGCCCAGACAACCCATTTATTAGTAAGCTTCTCAGGGTGGTATCCGACTGCCAAACCAAACAAAAATATTATGGATGGAACATTCTGCACAAACCTTAACAGTAATTCCAAACAAACAAACAAACAAACAATAAATCCTACTCACTCCTCGAAGCAGAACGGGAAAACAGAGGCTTGTCTGCCAGAGTCCCTGTCTGTCAATTTCAGTACAAATGAGAGATGTGGTCCATGTCAATTTTCTTTCTAAATGAATTATTATAAAGCAAATCAGTTCTCTCAACAAAAATAATAGTGCAGCTCCTCTGTGTCCTTTTGTGGATCCATTTCTCACAAATAAAAGAAAGCAGAAAGAAAAACTAAATCCAGTTCATGGTTAATCTCTACCATTAGTTCAGTATTTCAAATGTCCACATTTACTGAGCATGTTTTCCATACTAGTTCAGTTTATTCGCCGGGGATTCAGTGGTCTCTTTGTTCAGAAACCACTTTACATTGGCCATTATGTGAAGTGAAGCACAATTCTTCTGGGTATGCCATGGTGAAGCATATATCCAGGGCATGCAACTTCTTCCTCACCTCCGTAAACTTATTCCTCTTCTCTGCCAATTATCTCGTCTTATCTGGGAAGAAAGACGGTATGCAACGTCCCCATGCGACATCCTGTCCACTTCTATGTTTTCTCCTCGTGGCTAGCAGCACTCTTTTCCCGCTCCAAGTTGCTCAAGAAGCTGATGATGATAGGCCTGGGAGGGCGGCTTTCATCAGGCATTGGTTCGGGGCTCTGGTGCACTCGTTGTAGCTCCTCATATTTTCTAGTTTTCTTATCAGCTTTTTGACGAAGGCTGACATTTTCATATTCTAGCTGTTAGATCCGACTTTCAGCTTCTAGCCTTTTATGCCGTCTACATCTTTTTGGAGCCCTGCATTAACGTCCTTGATTTGTTCGATATTGGCCTGCAGAACTGTTAGTAGTTTTCTAACCTGGACAATTTCTTTTCCAAAAGAAGCTTGCATGGCAGACATAACTTTTGTCTCGCTTTTCTCATTCTCCATCAACGGGGTGACTGTGGGATCTGTTTGTTTGGCATGCTGTATTTCACTTGCCATGCTAGTGTAGCTCAGCGCTTACTTGACAGCTCTAGTCTTGGAGTTACTCGCTGTTGACATTGAATATCATTGGTGTTTAATTAAGATTAAGTTAAACTAAAACAGAAACCCCACAAGTAATTTTGACCATATAAAAAGTATTCTATCAATCGAATTTCGAGGTAAACTGGTTATCCCTTTAGGAGCTTCGGTTTAGTTTGCCATGTTCTTCAGTGAGGGAAAAGGAGCTGAGGGTGCCTGCCGCGATAATAAAGTTCAGAATTTGTAGAACTGTACTCAAGCATGTATAATGAAGGGAATTGAGACATGTGATTCTCTTTCCCATTATTAAGCAGTCAGCTTTTAATGTCTTGAAGTGATTTATACTGGTGCCAAACAGTTTTTACAGAATGGCTGCATGGTTACAAACTACTTCCTGCCTGTTGACCTCACTGTTTGCACTTGACCTACTATAGAGCAACAACCTTTTTTTTTTTGCTCCTTTCATTGTAGACAGGAGATTTTATGTCTGCTCTGACACCGACTCCAACTATTAAAGCCACTTGGGGGAGTGGTAAAACGTTCTCAAAACTAAAAGATCAAATAGTGTATCTTTGAGTCAGTGATTCTTGATATCCTATGACCTGGATGACTGAAGATCTGCATGTCGTGCTTCCTTCTTCCTGTACTGGCACAATACGAATACAGTGTGCCAGCGCTATGGGCCAAACCTCAGGTCATTGTCCTCAAGTATCTGCCTTTTATATGCATCCTTTGGTTATGGTCATCACCGTATTACTGGTGGAATAAGAGATTTTCAACTGGCAGGGGGGTTTAACTCAGGCCTGGTGGGCCGCCAGGCTTGCAATGCACTGGCAAAAAACCCTGTATTATACACATATAGGGAGGGAAGTTGCAGCATTCTTAACTATTATCTTAGACAAAACTATTACATGCTCAAAGTCAGTTTATTACTTGGCAACTTAATTTATCAGTCAGTGAAAAACCTATACTACTTGTGTGTACAAGAGCAGTTAAAATAATGATTGTCTGCAGATGGAAAGCCCCTCTTTCCATTTCTAAACAGAATTGGGTTGAAGCGTTTAGAATTAGCAGCGGCAAGCACACATGTCGCTGTCATATCCAATATCAAAGTAATACACCAGATAAATCAGAAAATACAAACTCTATCGTGAAAGGATGATTAGCTAGACTAAAGGATAGGTTGGTCTTCTATGTGGCTGAAATGGGATTAGTTTCTTCTTCTCCTTTTTAATTTATTTTTCTCTCCCACTGGTTTCTTATTTTCCTTTGCTGCTTATTTCCTTTCATTGTGTTGGATTTTTTTCTTTGTCCTTTCTCCACTCTTATTTAGGTGATGATAAAGACTAAAGGCACAGTTGATCATTACTTTCTTTTTATGTTCATTTCCCTATCACCTACAAAATACTTTTGAGCATTTACTTTTACTGTATACCATTGGAGACTCATTGGTTGTATTTCTATTCGTTGGGACTATGGGACTATGTATTCAAATCGCTTATTGTGTTCTATAATGTTATATGTCAAAACAAAACAAACACACACACAAAAATCTCTCTCTCTCTCTCTCTCTCTCTCTCTCTCTCTCTCTCTATATATATATATATATATATATATACAAATACATACATGAATCCTACCCTAATTGCAAACTAGGTGCCATTTGTGAAATGGGATGGTGGCGTCATTTCCAGTCTGCATGTATGCAATGCTTTTTTGTGAAACGCAACCCAATTTGTTATTTTCATGTTTACATTTACAATCCCTTAGTTACTACTCTGACTCTGTGGTCTTTGTCATCGTGTCTGCATGGTTACCTATACTGCTGAAGCTGGGTGTATTTCCCTGGGTAGCTGGGTATCCAGTGTTCTGATTACCACCCAAAATGTGACTGCAGCATAAATAATTTGAATAAAACAAGTTTAAGCATGTTAATTTTCCCTAAATAAGGTATTTAGGTTCTGAGTCATTTTGTTTGCACTGACATAGAGATTTTTTAAATGATTTCCAATCCTGCCCTGGAGCGTAGTAAAATTTATGTTACACCACTTAAGCAGCAAAAGCAGCATGTTAACAGCAGCAGCTGCAGTCTTCTGTCAGTTTTATACATTATTCTGGTACTCACAGAGTGTAAGTGGATAAAAGAAAAGACTTGAGGCTTTGGATTTCGATTGCAGTTGAAGACATACAGTGCAAGTGAAGCGCGAGCCATTGGGTTGGAGTTAGACACACATACATACTGTATAATTTTATCACCTGACAGATTATCTATACTGGATGATTTAGCACCTGTTCACTGGCAAAGTTTAAACATTTAATGATGATATTTATTTATTTCTACATGTGCAATGCAGATTTAAGGTTTTAGCGGCAAAACCTTTGATTAAGGTTAGGAAAATATTGTAGTCATGTTTAAAAAAAAAAGCCATCATAAGCCTCTGACTAGAATCAAAGTCAGACGTGTTAAATGCCAATCCACCACGCTGACCGCCACATTCCTTGGGAAATGCTTTTTGGGCTGCAGAGGGATTTTTTACTGCAATACCGTGAGTGGCCACTGGGAAAAAATGGCTGCAAGGCTAAGCATCGGCACCATATCCAGCTATTATAATACATCCATGGTCACAAACTTTCTTATATTACAGCTAAACAGTACACTAAAATATGTTTCTGAAAACATTTGAGGCGAGAAATAGGCAATACAGTAACATAATCTTGATTCATATTTGATCAGCACTGCCCAGTTTTACTCCTCCTTGGTTCGGGCACACAGACTGACAATAGCTTGACAACAGTGCCCTTGGCGTTGATTGGCTAATTGTTAGTCCCTCTGTGGTGCTCATTGAATTGATTCAACCAAGACACCGCTGTTTCATGTCATGATGGGTGGATTCAAAGATCTTAACCCAGGCAATACAGATTATCTTATTGTGGGGGTTAAGAATATCTAAAACCCTCAGTTTTTTAGATTACATGCTTTCTGCAAAGGTGATTTAGGTAGCCACTGCTACTCTTCATCATAGCAACCAGCCATGAGTCTCTGTGTCTCAAATACTATTCTGTCATTTTACAACTGTTGCACAGTATAGAACAAACATAATAGCCGAGTAAACAAATCCACAGATTTGAAAGACATAATGAACAAATGTCCTCCATGGAGACTTACTGACATAGGTTATCAAGTGGTGGCAAGCTGAAAAAGATTTATAGTTGTGTGAGTGTGTGTATGAACCAATTATTGTACTGGTTAAACAACTGCACCAGACCAGAGCATAACCAAAACAGCAAATAACTGAGCAGAATCTGAGCACAATTAACCCAAAGGCAGTACTGTAAGTAACCTCAGAGTTGGCTGAACATGTTTTTTAATGATCTCTGGTTTATTCCAAAAAAGGAAGGAACGGCACAAATAAGTACCGAGAGACATGAACAAAGAAACTGAGAGTCGCAGAAAGGAGAGATCATTAAAAAGGCTGCATCCAACTTTAATTGTTTGTTTCTCAGAGAAATGGCTGTACGCAGACATGGCAACTAAAAAACAATGAGTTGATGAGTTGAGACATGGAACTAAAAATATTCTTTCACTTCTTACTTAGAAGGGAAAGAAGAAAATATACACTGAACCTGAATACTGGGAATGAAGATATGTATTCATTAATATCAAGAAAATGAGTCTTTATTATGACTCCCTTTCATTCAAATTCAAATGAGCATTATAGCTTAAAACCACAGTATTTGTTGCCAATGCAAATGATGAGAATCAAACAGGATTAACACCAGTCTCTTTCTGTCTTTTATCCATACTATACATACTACCTCTAAATGCTGAGGATTCTTTTAGTGTCTGCTGTTATATATATAGAGAGAAATGCAGTGTCTTGCTGTAAGAACCACTTTCATAAAAACTATGAAATTATGACCAAACTCTTGAAATGTGATACACTTGTAGAAAGACATGTTCTGACATCAGTCATCTGTCCCTGTCTGCTGAAGTTGCCACCAAGCTGTGACTGGAAATGCAGACTGATGCACTGCTGGCTGCAACAGATGATCCCCTGAAGATACAAAAAGAGTTTGAACTTGCAGAAATAGTTGCACATGCTCTAATTCAACTCTTACAATCCTCATACACATGTGCTGTAAATTACTTCCAATGACTCTGGCTGTGTGAAAAGACTTTCAGAACACTTCATCTCAGCAAAGCATGTCTGTGTGCTGATGAAGTCCTTGGTGAGAAATTAGATTTTTATATCCAATAGGAATGTAACAGCTGATTACTGATAGCTGATAACTCAGAGATTAAGTGGACCAAACAGAACAATCTCAGCCAGTGGCATGGCTCTGTAGATGGAGATGTCTGCTGATCAGTCGGCCCACCAAACTGAAATATCTTGACAACTATCTGATTATTTACCATGAAATTTTGTACAGACATTCATGATCCCCAGAGGATTAATCCTACTGGCTTTGATCATCCCCTAACACCACCATGAGGTTGTAATTTGTGGTTTTGAGTGAAGTATCTTGACAACTATTGGCTGGGTTACTGTTGAAAGTGGTTCAGATATTCATGTCATGATTTGTAATAACTTTGCTAATCCTCTAACGCTCTATTTAGCAGCATTAGCAGGCTTTTTTTTCAGAAACTTTTGTTTATGACCAAATACCTGCAAAACTTCCTTATCTGAATCGATGATCTAAGGACAGAGGATGTTGCATTGCTGTGCATCTGTCAGTAAAGCTCACTGAGGCAAATTTGTTATTTGTAGATAATAGGCTATACAAATAACATTGCTTTGACTTTGTATGATATCGCTCAGTGTTTTTAAACCATAACATATTTGGTCATTGAATCTATACTGATTATTTCTCCACATTAAAAGACGACATTTGATTTTAGCAGTATTGTAAAGCCCATTGTGTTGTCCTGCAACCATTTGAAAAAATGTTGTTGTTGGTGAATCTTTCAGCACCATGTAAACAAAGCTAGTAGAGATGTTTTTACCAGTTTTTACATTACTAACATGTTGCCCATCCTTTTTATTTGCTGAGAGTTAGAAGAGTTATATATTTTGTACACTGCTTTGGACAAAAGCATCTGCCATATGAATAAATGTATGAAGGAGTTTATTTTATACAATAGTTTTTTTTCTTCCAAAATTCATTACAATATTAACCTTCTATTGTGTTCACTGTTTTCTGAGAGTTTATAGTTACATACAAAGTAGTTTGTTTGATATAAATGTTGCTTGTGCATCAATAACTGATGTCAGAGTACCTTTGTGAGTAGCCTTCAAATAGATGTGGAGAAAAATTCAGCTCTGTGTGTGTGTGTCAGACAATTGTTGATGTTTTTGCAGTGCAGTCTGTATATCAAGCTCTTCAAGATAAGATGATCTATGGAAAATGTTGAATGGTCAATTACTGAACCTCAAGATGTTTACATCTCTTGTTCAGTCACTGCTCAAAATAAACTTGCACAGGCTCGCATACACAGGTGATTTAAAATGGATTAATATTGCTGTAAAAACATGCAAAACACCTGTCATATTGTGTTACATTTATAGATACTGGAAGTGACGCCTCATAAATTCTGCATGTC
Source organism: Thunnus thynnus (assembly GCF_963924715.1). Lineage (NCBI taxonomy): Eukaryota > Metazoa > Chordata > Actinopteri > Scombriformes > Scombridae > Thunnus > Thunnus thynnus. The sequence continues at coordinate 10,318,888 of NC_089527.1, read as the reverse complement.
AAGAGTAGGCTTTGATTCCATTTACCACAATGTGACCAGTCATGAATGATATTATTAATAGTCATCACAGTCCTTGATAAGCATTATTTCTGGATGGTGCTGTAAGTAGGTTCATAGTCTAAATGCCACTTTTCCTTCTCATCACACAGAGTCACATATTTTCTGGGTTTTTCAGGGTCAGATGGCACTTTCTCATTATCATGTATTCCAATTACAGGTGCAAAATTTCAATCTTGATACTGTCAAGCAAGTCCCAAAAGTCAATTCTTATTTCCGTCTGTGATAATCAAGGAACAATGCGACTGTAGGGTAGCTCTGGGTTTGAGTTAAAATCTTAAAAATAAAGCCATGTTTGGAATACGTACACTGCATCTGTTACTATACCCTCATTCAGGCTCATCCAAGTGGCCTACAGGATTGAAAGGATTATATAGCTTCAGCGGTCCAAGTCTTTATCCATGTTAAGAAAATGGCTGCAGAAACACAAGCCACAATTTACATGTTTCTAATTACTTTACTCAGCCTCACTGGAGGTCTCTCAGAATAAATCCCCGGACTTGGCAAGACTTTTTTTTAGCTGTTTTTCAACTGCTGAAAAATAAATTGACTTTACAGAACACTACAATAAGTCAATAAGTTTTTTACTATTGTTGTTGCAGCTTTTAAACTGCAAGCATTCAATACTTATTTAATCCTATCTTGTGATAAATTGACTTGAAAATGATGTAAAGAATGTACAGATTATGGTTTCTTACAGAATTAGATACAGTATTTTAGTATTTTTGTTGCAATTTAAAGATGGAACCAGTACCATTTTCCTTAATATGTCATTTGGGTTTATGGTGGACGATAGCAAAACACTAAAATTGGCCTGTGATTTGAACACAGTCCATATTTTTCTTGTGAATAATGTTTTGTGTTACTCTGATATATACACTATTGAGATTGAGATTAATATTAAGATTAACTTTATTATCCCACATAGTGGGAAATTTGTTCTGGGCTCTTCACCAATGCTGCAGCCATTAAAAAAACAACATTTCAAAAAAATACAAATGAGTTAATAACCAACAAATAAGGTACTAAAACCTTGTTTGTAGCTCCAAACTAGATGTTATGCTATCTTAGTCATGGGTCAACAACATGTGGAAATCTACAGATTTCAGCTGAAACCACAATATTTTTTCTTTGATTTAATTTCTCTGATTTAATTTGATAAAACTGTGGTAATAATTTGCCTTTTGTGAATATTGATGAATGACAAGTATACATATTTAGATCCACTCTTGAAAAAAACAGATGTTGTAAAATCCATCCACAGTATAAAAGCAAGTCATAACAAGTTAGTGATCTGATTGATGAGAGTTTTTCCACCTCTCTCCTTCTGTTTCAGCTCAACTTTATCTTATTTGTGAACATCGTTCGAGTGTTGGCCACTAAAATTCGAGAGACAAATGCAGGGAGATACGACACCAGGAAACAGTACAGGTTTGTACTGAGCTGACTGTATTTATAACTCTTTTGCTCTTTATTTCATATCCAAGGTGGGAGTTTGACGTAACCTGCGTACTGCAGAATTGTCCGATCTCTGTCTGTAATTGCTCATATTCACATTTTCTTAATGTTTTCTTGTTTCAGTGTTTTTTCACTTTTGTAAAAGTTCTGGAAGCATGTCGTTTTCAACCTTAAAGGATAAGGCTGCTGTTGTTCTGTACTGTATCTCAGTAATTTTTGACAAATTGCATGAAAACACCAAAATCAACACTGCATTAGTCAGCCTCTCAATACTCCTTAACCTGTCTGTTGTGCATGGCCCCAAGCCCAATTGTTACTACTGAAGATATAAACTCAAAAAACAGGTCACATATATATACTGTATATATGTTTTTTTTTAAAAAACTCTTTGCTTTTGATTTGAAGCATTTTAGTCCTTCTTTCCACAGTCCTCTCCTACTCAACCCTCCAGGGCTCAATAGGTCACCTGTGATACACTGTCTGACAAAAGAGTTTAAGATGTAAAGAAAACACTGAAGAAAGAACGAGTGAAAGAAAAAAATAAACCCAGGAGAGCAAGATACATACAAGAATCTCAAATATGACTATGTACAAGTAGATATAGCAAGTGTACATGCACATATCACAAAACAACACAGGTATTGTTTAGGCACATAGTGTTATAGTCAAAGCAATCTGTAGTTTATATGTATCACTGTTTACCTTGGAGATGGCTTATATCACAGCTCACGTAGGGGATTCATTCGATGCCACTGATATCTGCTGACAACACACGGCTAAGAACTTTCCTAAACCACAGGAGACAGAGAAAAAAGGAGAAAATATTGTATTTGCTGAACTATTTTCAAGTGTGGATTGGTAAGATAATGACTGGGACTGACTCAATAAACACTGTTAATCACAAGGAAGAAACATGTCATCCACTGCAGCAGAGCAATCAGTGGCTATACAGACACTAATTGTTAGCAGAGGATCAACTCATTGTTTTTTTTGTCTTCATCAGACTTATCCTTTAGACTTAAAATAAACTTTGTCAGATGTATCTCGCTTGGTGTGAACCAAGTCTTTGATTTGTGCTTATGCACTTGTTTTTTTGCTAATCCCTTTGTCAAATTTAAATTAATTCAAATTTATACACCATGATATCCAATAGATTTTATTCCCAGACGCCTTTCATATCTTCACTGACTCTCAATTATACATAAACATGCAGAGCTCATGCAAATGAGTAAACACACACACAAACAGACTTGCCCTCCGTAATGCATAATCACTAGATGCTAGCCCTTAAATCAAGACTTAACTTAAAATTTATATTGTGGGGACTTGCATTTTGTCCTGAAAAGGGAGGCGAGTCCCCACAACATAAGTAGGCTAATATGTACAGACACACACACACACATTTTCACATCTGCAATTATCAGTATTATTCTCCCCTGCTGGTGCTGGCATCCATGTGTCAGATAAAAACATCATAATTACAGAGTATTTTCTAAGAAGAGCTTGTGTTTTGAATGCAGCAAGCGAGGCTGTTTTGTATAGATGAGCGGACTATTAGACAGAAAAGATGATAGTAATCAGGTGCACTAAACTGGAACCAATGCTGAGAGATGAATGCCAAGCCAATAAAGCCCATCTCATACATATATGTGAAAGAGTATCAATAAATAAATAAAGAAAGAAAAAAAATAAAGAAAATAGACAGAGAGCACTGAGGAAAATCAACATTCTCTCAAAAGAATACATCTTGCAAAGACTGAGAATGATTTAAGCAATATTCATTAAATCTATGACAGATGTACCATCACAGTCTACAGACCTACTGAACTTAGTGTTGTTTTGTGCTAACACAGTTCCCCTGTGCAAATGAGGGATTGTTAGCAGCATTAAGGGAGCACTCTGATTTAACTCCAAGTAAAGTGGGTTATATAAAGTCGCTAAACTTTTTCTTTGTTAAGTAAAAAAAAAAGGGGTTTTGTAGGGAGTTTTTCCTTATTTGAATCAAGGGTCTAAGGACAGAGGTGTTAAGAGTAACGGAGCAGGTAGACCCAAACGCAGAGACTGCAGGCTGATCGAGGCTGGAGAAACTTCTTTATTTTGAGATGGTGCAAGCAAAAACAAGGCTGGCTGAGCTGAGCAGAACGAGACCGAACAGACCAGAGCAAACAGAGGGTCCAACAAAACTGAACTGAAAAAAAGGACTAAAATACAAACTAATGAGGAAATGGGGAACAGGTGACTGGACATGGGAGCAGGCAAGGAACTGATTGGCTAGGGGAAGCACAGGGAGCAGGGCAGGGCTGATGAGCTTGATGCAGGGAAGGTGTGGAGGGAAAAACAGGCTGAGGAGGAGTGCAGGAACACAGAAGGGAAATACAGAGCAAAAAGAAAACACAATATAATTGTGCATAAACCTCTTAATAGATAACCCGTCATAAATCAAACTGTCTCAGAATTACATAAACTTAAAGTGCACAAGTCATATTGAGCAAATGCAGCAAACAACTTGAGCAAATAACTTTCAGTACACAACACTATAAGGTAAATAATCATGCAAGACAGCCCTTTAAAGATACAAATCACTCAAATCATATGAATGAGCAAAACCATATGACCAAAAGGACTGGACAACAGAAGTGTAACACAGGAAACCAAGAGAACAAAAACGCAGAGTCCAAAAACCATGAGTCCATGACAAGGGGATGTTGTATTGCTGTACAGACTGTAAAGCCTCCTGAGGAAAATATGTGATATTGGGCTATACAAATAAAATTGACTTGACTGTTAACTATATGATGCCATAGGATGTAAACAATGCAGGATTTAGAATAAGTTTCATGGGGAACAAAATGCATTCCACATGTATAGTCCTCAAGGATACACACAATGCGTTTTGTTGTGTAAAACTGAATCAAAATGTTTGTTTACAAGGAAACTCCACAGGGCCCCTTTAAAATGAATGATTGCATGTGAATTCAGATTTTTTTTTTTAATCATAAGCCTCCTAAACGTTTACCACAGATGCTGTGGAACCGAGAGAGACCAAAGGAGGAAAAAACATGAGCCAAAACGAATGGATTGAATTTTAAATCGAAGTCATGCAGTTATGTTGCATATTTCAGGGTAAAAAATATAAAATTGCCTCTTGGATTGCATTAAATTACCCCTGTTTTCTTGGCCGTATGTTGTTTATACTTCATTTTCACACTAGCAGTTAAACTAGAAATGCTACAAGGACAGAAACAGGAAAGAACATCACTGTTACTTATTTTTGTTTGGGCAACAGATCTTGATTTGAGACTATTATGATTGATTTTTCTTTGCAATGTGCAGGCATTTAGCACTGTTGCCAAGTCAGCATTAACTATGACATAGCTAAATTGAAATTCACATACACAGTAGAGCTGCCACAGAGTATTACCATCACAGCTGAAGAGAGCAGCAGACAGATCAGTTTCCCTTCCCAAACGGAGGATTTCTTCAAACATAGCGACCTGCTAAGAAGTGCTGCAATTCTGCTGCGATATCTGCTTCAGTCAGTTACTGGAAACAGATATGTTGAATGAATGTATATGCTCTCCTTTCAGCTAGTTTTGAGTTCATCATGCGGACGCAGTTTGCTATTGTCGTCCAAATTGCTCTTTCAATACAGGAATTTCTGTTTTTCTCTGTGTGGCCATTTTCTGGGACCTTTTACATTCCCAGCAGAGTTTGAATAGCTACATCTGACTTGTTTTCTTTACAAAGTACTCTTCATCTCTTTTCCGGATGGATCATTACATGAAGATATTGAGCTAAAGTCCTCACTTGAACTTGTGGTGAATGTTGATAATTCAATGCTTTGTACAAACAAACTCCAACAAAAACACTATTTTCCAATCGGGAATCTTCACCTCTGTCAGTTTGCATGTCGTGAGCTGCTGCTACGTACGTTCCAGATGGTCACCATAAATTAAAAATGTTTTTTCAATAGGGCTGTCTGGGTCCTAACTGTGATTACTTGATGGCTGTGTGGCACTGGGTCTGAGATTTGTATATAAAGATGAGAGAGATGTATGTAGATGCATGTAAATCAGCCAGCTAGGTAAAGATAGTGTGGTCTGGATGTTGGATTGCCATGAGCTAAAATCTGTAGTGATCTGCAGGATTATGTTGTACTTCTAACACTGCTAGTCAAAGCACTGAAGACACCTTAACTAAAAATATATATATCCACCAGGAAATCCCCAGAGAAAAAAGTTTACAGAACAAATTCAAGCATAGAGTATGTCACTTCTTGATTTAGACGTGCGGGTTAGCTGACTGGATTCTAAGGTGGGTGCATTACCTTAACATTAATGTTTTTTTTAGGAAAGTCAGCAGAATATCAAAATAATATCTGTCATATGCTTTGGGAAATAGAAACCCAGAGGTGGTTTGCAGGATTTATAATGCAATTTTCCCTAACAGTAAGCCTAAACAAAAAGTGCACTTCAGTGTTGCAGTCTAGTATCAACAGAGACAGCTGCGCTTCTGTATCTAAGATAAGAGACTCAATCTGTGGAAGGAATGTGACCTTGGCAAGAAAAAAATCATTAATAATCTCACTATTTGGATTGTTAGAAGCCATAAGCGCAGAAACCATAAAACTAATTTGCTGTTGATTTGTGCCTCTACGTTAAATTTTGCTGCTTTGATTTAATTTGATGTGAAACTCAGATTACTTATCATAGTGTTTACAAACATATACACATGCATTTCACACATTTTTGTTTTGCATTCACACATGAGGCTTACACTTTTTTTAACTTATGCTATGACATGCCATGTCTGCAGGTTGTTCTCTGATAAATAATCACCAATTCCTTATCAAACAATTTTGAAAATTTCCTTCAGGAATATGTATGATAGTATGATCAATCAATACACAGATACACAGGTATGTTGATACTGGTGTATTATGTTGGCAGATAATATGCAAAAAGAAGAGCAAATTGCAGCAATACATGTTTTCAGTGGGCTGCATTTTATTTCATATTAAACCATTTTTATTAACTAAAGGTAATTATGTTTTTGTGTGTGCCATTTGTGTTCATAATAATTTACTGACATGTTCAATAATAAATAATTTTTAACATAACAAATCGATAGGAAATCTTGAAAAAAATTAATGTTTCTGTAAAAGAATAAAAATAATAAAAATTGGCCTTAATACCATTATCAGATTTTTCTTTTTCTCTAATACTGATATCAGTATTGATTGCAAACATTGCAATCAGTTGGTGTCATTTGTAGCGGAGCAGGTGGACCCAAATGCAGAGACTGTGAGCAAAGCAGACGAAGAAAAACTTCTTTATTCTGAAACTGGGCAGGCAAAAAATAAAAAGCTGGCTAAGCTGAGCAAAACTGAACACAGGACAAGACTGAAGAAACTGAACAGATGATCCAACAAAACTGAACTGAATACCAGGACTAAAATACAAACTGAACTAATCAAACAACAAGGAACAGGTGGCAAGACACAAGGGCAGGCTGGGACCTGAGAGGCTGAGGGAAACACTGAGAGCAGAGCAGAGCTATCGAGCTTGATGCAGGGCAGGTGTGGAGGGAAAAATGGGCTGGAGAGGAGTGCAGGAGCACAGGAGGGAAACAGAAAACCAAAACCCAGAAAACACGATACAAATAATTAATACAACCCAGCATACATTAACCCATCCAAGAATACACATGAATATAAACCCAAGTAAACAACATCATAAGCTAACTAATAATAATAATAATAATAATAATAATAATAATATCTTTTTTTATATAGCACCTTTAAAAAAAAAAAAGTTTACAAAGTGCTTTGACAGACAAAGCAAAAGCACTACAATGCAAAGCAAAGACATGACACAGAAAACAATAGCAGGTCTGACCTTAAGAAGACGGCAGCAGATGACAAAGAGATGATAAAAAGATTAAAAGACAATAGAAAGATGATCAAAAGAGAACATTACGTAAAAGCAAGTCTGTAGAAATGGGTTTTAAGAAGTGATTTAAAAGAAGTTACTGATTCTGCGAGCCTTATCTCCTCAGGCAGGTCGTTCCAAAGTCGAGGGGCCCTGTTGGCAAAAGCACAGCCACCTTTAGATTTAAGCCTTGACTTTGGGACAGCCAGAAGGATCTGAGGATCTAAGGCTGCTGGCTGGCTCGTATGGGGTCAACATATCTGTTATGTAGCTTGGAGCCAGACCCAGACGTGCTTTAAAAGTGATCAGTAAAACCTTAAAATCAATTCTAAAACGAACAGGGAGCCAATGAAGAGAAGCCAGAATCAGGGTGATGTGATGTCGTCTGTTAAAACCAGTTAGAAACCTAGCTGCTGCGTTCTGAACTAGTTGGAGGCGAGAGAGGGATTTTTGTGTTATGCTGGAAAGGAGGGAGTTACAGTAATCTAATCAGAGTGGGAGAGCATTGGCTTAATTCTAGAAATGGTTCTTATTTGGAGGAAACAGGACTGGACAAGTTTTTTAATGTGCGGTTTGAAACTTAAATCTAAATCAAACAGTACTCCTAGATTTCTGACAGTGGGCTTCATGTAGGTGGACAGGGGACCAAGACTGATGGCGTTTTTCGGATTAGGGGCACTGAACAGTATGATTTTCTGTTTTTGAGTTGTTGAGTTGAAGGAAATTTTGTGCCATCCAACAGTTGACACTGCTGAGACAATCTACAGCAGCAGCTAGGCTTCTAGGATCACCGGGTCTCAGGGGAAGGTATATCTGTGTGTCGTCTGCATAGCAATGAAAAAAAACGTTGTGTTGTTGAATGATTTGGCCAAGTGGAAGCATGTAGATGGAAAATAAAACCTAAAATCGAACCTTGCGGTACACCACTGGTAATGTGGGCTGTTGAAGAAGTGAAGTTACCAGTGGTGACCGAGAAGGTTCTTTCTAAAAGGTAAGAATAAAACCAATCAAGGGCAGTTTACTTGATACTCACCCAGGTCTTAAGACGGTCAACTTAAATAGTGTGGTCTACTGTGTTAAAAGCTGCACTTGGATCTAAAAGAATTAAAATTGCGCTCCCCTCCCTGTCAGCTGCTAAAAGGAGGTCATTAGTTACCTGCAGGAGGGCAGTTTCTGTGCTATGTAAAGCTCTAAAACCTGACTGAATTTTCTCAAAGATATTGTTTTGACACATAAAAGCTAAAAGTTGGGTTGAAACAACCTTTTCTAAAACTTTGCTTAAAAAGGGAAGTTTAGAAATTGGTCTAAAATTATTGAAAAAACAGAGGGATCGAGGTTAGGTTTCTTTAAAAGAGGTTGCACAACAGCATGTTTAAAAATAGAAGGAAAAAGTAAATTCTCTAGGGAACTGTTGATAATCAATAAAATACTGGGGCCAACTATGTGAATAACTATAATGCAAGACAACTCAATTCATAAACGAGCAAAACCATATGACCAAAAGGAACAACAAAAACAAAAAACAGTCCAAAAACCAAAAACCACGAGTCCATGACAGTTGGGGTCTATACATATTTACATGTGTGTGTCTCCATAGGAAACTGGCGAAGTCCACCCTTGTGTTGGTGCTGGTGTTTGGCATCCACTACATCATCTTTGTTGGACTGCCTCATACATTTGAGGGACCGAGCTGGGAGGTCCGCATGTACTGTGAGCTGTTTTTCAACTCCTTCCAGGTACTCTTTTTCAATTGGTAATGGGATGTATTCACATATCAGACAGCTCAGTGATTTTATGATTGTTCACTAAAAGCACTTTTGTGTCCACACATCGTCTCAAAGTCAGCGTGATGACTCTCAGTAACACAGAGACACACACATACAACACATTTAGAGTCCATTAGATGACAGATTTCAGTTTGTGCTGCCCCATAGATGGTCTCTCACTGTGGGCAAAGTGCTGACTTATTGTAACTTATAACATTTTAATTTCACAGTGTGGGGCTAAACCACAATTATCTGCGATAAATTACTCACTGTCAGTGTCAGAGTGAAACTCTGTTCATTATTCAGTGAAGCAGCTTGTTAATGAGATTGATCCAGTGTCATAATGTGACTCTGCCAAAGTTTAAATAAGCAATTTAAAACTATGTGTAAGTAAGGGCGTGATTTCCTACATATTCATAAAATCACATTTCATACTTAATTAGAATTTATTTCTGCCCTTAATTTATGAGCTATTGTAATTAAATGATTCTCAGTTCTACGTTAAATTGCTTGGATGACAAACGGGAAATGAACCCTTCCATGTAAAAATGATGATGGATGGAGAAAATCAAATTACACTACAGGGGCTCAGCCAAAAGCAGCTAAACATACTCTAATGATTACTCATTTTATGCAAAATTCAATATGGAAAAAACATGTCTATCTTGCATATACAGTAGATACTTTTTAGATCACAAGAAAAGTTTGCTGAGTAAAGTATAACTTGCATAGTATTCTTATGCAAGATAGTAAAAAGTCTTGCCTCATTATATTGAATATCAAGAAGACCCAGAGTCAGACCAATATGTAACAGATTTTACAGCACCGGGTCAGGCAGATGGCTTGCATACTTATAAACTTGGAGTAAATGTAATACTAAAAGCATATAAGTGAAAACCATGAACTTCAAGGGCACACAGACAAATTAGGATAAAATGAAAGTACATGATGACATTGCTAAAATCTGGTAGCTTCTAACCTCCAGTACACTTTTCCCCATCAAAGTGCTGTGCATCTCCTAGAAATCACACCCATTTGCAAGTAATTTGCAATAGGAAATACATTTTGTAGGGAACTTAATGCTGCCCGGATTAAATTTTTTTATGAATTTAATAATTAGCGGTGTCTGCAAACTGTTCCTGCAGCATGATCATCACTCACGTATCATCAAACACTATACTGACAGACAGCATCAGTGCCCATGATAAAAGTTCACTGTTTTGTTCACTGAACAAAAATAGAAAGACATTAATAATCCTGTTGCAGTTCCTTGTGAAGATTTTCCATCATCTTAAAGGTTCCCTGTGGAGTTTGTGACCTCTAGCAGGCTATGGCCCCAACTACTAGGGGCCCCAAACAACTATAGGTTTATTATGATGATGTTTAGATATAAAACATACAAAATTATGTTAGGGCCTATTATTCTAACTCATTATACCCTCCAAAATTACTTACAAAGACCCCCAAAGCACGTAAAAACTATACTCAATGTAGGATCCTCCCCAAGCACTACAGATTAATGGACTAATCCATCACTGTAGGAGCAGCTGCAACCGCTGCACACCTCTCGATTCACATGTGGCTAAGGTCACAGAAACCCCTTGAGGTAACATGCAATTCAACACAACATCAAACAGTGAAACAGAACACATTTCAAAGGGGAAAAAATGAGAAAAAGTCAAACAATCATTGTGCAACTCCAGAAGGTAATCCACTTTTCTGTTGCTCCCTGTGAAACAACTAGCAGGACCACAGTTACTGATGTTTTCTTGTTGCATCGCTTCACTTGTTAGGTGATGGGAGCACCTTCATGAAAACAGGCAAAGAGAAAGATGATGATAAACGAAAAAAAATACATTTAAGGTGGAGGGAGAGTCAACTAGTAGCTTATAAAAAAAGAAAAAAGCTTTCAGGGAGAGAGGAAGACAACATGCCGGTCCCAGTGAGGAAAATTCAGACTTTAAGTCACAATACTGCAGTATAGAAATACTCTATTACACATCAGAGTCCTGCATTTAAAGTTTTACTTGTGTTATATTATGTTACATGCTACATGTATTATTTTTACAGATGTATTGCCTAACATTTGAATGTTAATTTTAATATAATTTTAACTACCTTATATACTGCTGGGTAGTTTAATCTATATTGATACATCATATTTTATCACTTCATATATTTTGTATCAATAATCTTAATCTGCAAATGTAGTGGAATATAAATATAAAGTAGCATAAAATGAAAATATTCAAGTAAAATAAAAGGACTGGTAAAGTAAAGTGGCTGGTTCAGTGGGCAGTTCATGTCAGAGAAGAAGAGGAAAAAAAAACGAATGCCATTGCCTAGTAACTCGAATGTAGAAACATAAACCACATGGAAATAACTGCATTTCATAGGGTTAATATAGGGTGGCGGTTATAGGTATAAATGCCTACGTTTTTAATCTAGATTCATCCTCACTATTTATAACAATAGGGAGTGCTTCACAACATTATTTTAGGAAAAGACAAAGACTGAGGGACATGAATATTTTATTAAAACATAGTGACACAGAATTGAAAAACCGCCATGGGTAAATTTTACCCATCTGTAGCAGCTTTAGTGTTAAATTATAGGCTGCCAATGGAGCGAACATAATTCTTGCTGCAGTGTGATGGTTAGTGGTATTTAGTCAACCAAAAGGGATGGGACCTATTCATTCCTCAAGCAATTATATCAATTTAATTTTTGATGTGAATTTAAATGTGTACTTGTTGAAATAATTTCTATTAAAGTGAAAGTGGAAACATTTACCGTCATGAAAGGGCTTTTTGTGGTTTTAGAGAGGTCTGTTTTTGTGCCTCTGCCACCTAAAGCCAAAAAATGACTCTGGTTTGCATTTGTGATGGTGGTCTGAATGGCCAGAGATACAACAAAAGCACCATTTCATGCCAAAACAAGTACAAAAAAAAACCAAGAAGAAAAACAAACAAACCCTCAGCTGCATCACTCCATCACCCCAGCATGAGCAGATTTGTTTTGAAGCAGATTAAACATTTGAGATGTTAAATATGGATAATAAGGTCTATGGTATATAATAACTCCACACGCTTTATATATTATGTTATAATTATTAATAACATTATTATTATGTTTTTTATAAATCAATCTGGATCATGGTGAGTGTATGTTTTGACACAGGCCAATTGTTTCTACAACAAATTGAACCAAAAAATAATCAACAATAACTGAATCATGGAAATTCCAATAGTGGATTCACTTTGTGGAGAATCAAATCCTGGTTAATCAAGTAACTTTATTGGACAAGTGATTATAAATACTTTTATGAATCATCTAACTTTCATGACCTCCCTCTTGTACTTGAACTTGAATACAATATGGGATCCTAAATCAAGTGCAAGTCTTTGTAATTTGGGAGGCTGGTGCCTCTTTAACTTTACATGCTTATGCCGACAGAGAAAGATAATCTATGCTCTGAAGAAAAATAAGTCACAATGTATAAAAAGCCACATACATGACCAAACTGTGACAAAACAAGATTTATTTAACTGAAATGGTTGTTTGCCATTGTGAAGCTGTGTTTAGCAAAGTCTCTTCCTGCAAGGTGGATACAACACTTCAACCAAATTTAGAAACTATGATAAATCCGGACCTAAGAAAACAGCCTTCTCTGCTGCCTGAAGTATTTGGTTATTTATCTGATGCAACTAAGGATGAGTTCCACATGTGCCTTAATGAAAAGATTATGTAGTGTGATGGCTGCGACTAGCATTTAAATTTGTACTCGTTGATAATTGGGGCACTGCCTCCAATTGAAGGAAAATAAACAAACCAAATCAACCAATCTTATAATTGGAAGTTGCGAACGCTCGGTACAGTGATCTCTGTCTGCTGCTTCAAGGAATACACACAGACAACGACTTGGCGATAGATGCAGACATTTATTTATCGCTAAATGTCTATCTACAACTGAATAAATGAGGCATTAGTAATGAGTACATAACAGAAGATCAGAATCAAACAGATGAATAAAATAGATCTTTTAAATGGCAAAACATAACTTATCAGTTTAGCAATAGTGAAAGGGAGTATGTGGTTCAGTTACTATGAAACAGCAGAACGCTAGAGGAATAATTAAAACTTCTCTATGAGGATCAAAAATAAGAATTCAGAGCAATATCCAACATCAACTCTTATCACAGGCAGCAGATGTAAAGTTTGTCTACTTGTTGGATCGTCGTTGTAGAGATAAACTCTTCTCAGCGGATTGTGAGGCTGTTGTGTAGTGCTGGTTGTACTCGCGGCCTCCCAGCGAGGTGACACTCACCAGAATGCAGTTGGACACTGAGCTGCGAGCGTCTGGCTGCAGAGATGCTCAGCTGATCCTTAGCAATCCCGCTACCATGGGGGTGGAGAAGGTCTTTGAGGCAGATACTGTCGTAACGGTGTTCTTGAAAGCAGGCAGATGTTGGTAGGTGATACAGTCACTGCTGATTCTTGGTCCATTGTAGTTGAAGTCAAATAGAGCTCTACTACACTCACTTTCCTTAACTTAATTTGTTGGCCGGACACTGCTAGGCTTACTGTGGTACAAAAATATATAGAAAAAAAGTTCATTCAGTTTGATACTGAGGTGCAATCTGAGGCTTGTTTCTATCTAAAGGTTAAAATGCTTGCATACTTAAGGCGAGCACAAAAGATGAACAGATTAGACGTCTATAGAAAAAACTAAGATAAACTGGAGCAAAGCCTTGTTGAGCTTAGGAGGACCAGCCTGCTGATAAAAATCAGTCAGGTCTTATTATCAACTAGCAAAGATAGGCAGGGATTTTGGGCAAGGAGAAGATTGTTATCCGTCTCTAATGAATGTTTATTCCTTTGTGTCAAGGAATGAAAAAAAAATTGATCTGAAACTTTCTCCGCTCTAGGGAGATTAATTCACTTGAGGTTTTACATGCAAAAGTCACATACTTCAGCTTATCACTATTGTCAACAACAGTGATTGTAAGCATATATTGCATGTTTCAGTGTATTATATAGAATATCCAATACATAGCATAACAATAGTCATAGTACAGCACATCAGGTAATTATTCAAAATGATGTTCATGACTAATTAATTGGCAAAGTGATTTCCTATACTTCTAATAGATGAACAGAAAGTTAAACAACAACTAATTGGATCATACAATATACTAAAATACAGTATTACACAAACAATAACTTTATACTTAGTATTACAGAGAAATAACTGTCTATGGTCAATAGATTGCAGTGTGGCTACACAGCAATGCATTAAATCTGAATTTGAGTAATTCAAGTCATTTTATATCATACAGATATGGGAGTTGAATTATTTTTCATGAAAACATTTGCTTAGTAATATTAACTGGATTACTACATAGTTGGACAGCTACTTCACATTAATTCAGACGTGTGCTTCACAAGGTGAAATACAGTGTGGAGTCACTGCAGGAATGTCTCTACAACTTAGGACGGTCTGGCAGATATCTCAGGCTCTACAGGGTGTGACAGGGAGAGGGTATGTGTGTGTTTAAGACAGAGATAATGGGGAAAGAATGAGACTGAAGGTTGTTATTTGTTTAATCCTGGTGATTTTTCTTTTGTTCCGATGTGAAATGTATTTCAGTCTCTTAAGTGAAACTCATTTCTCTATTCCATGGGGAGATGGGATCCCTTCTGTCCTCTCATTTGATTCACAGCTAAAATAACCCCAGAAGGTCATTAAGTGTTTCCACGTCTTGCTGTTAATTTCGTTATCTTGTTAAATCATCGGTCTCTCAGGGGTTGAGAGCACCGGTGCCCTGTCTGGCCAGTGTCAATACTGACACCCCCACTACGAGAGATGAAAAGCCAGTTCTGCACATCCAGAGGGCTGGAAAAACACCCACCTTTAACTCTTAGCGGATTTCTAAAGGGTTGCTGCCCTCACTACAGTTATAATGAATGTACCCATACACATATGTACACAGGTGCTTAGAATTCAAAGAAACATCAGCTATTCCTAGATGGCAGTATCTAATTAATGTTAAACAAAGTTTTTTTTTGTTTTCTCCAAAAAAGTACAGACAACTTTTATAAAAGGTTAAATTCAATGAAATGAAGGATTACAAAATACAGAGTATGGTAGGTTCAGTGCTCTGCTACAGGGCTCTTGAGCTAAAAATCATCTGATTTCACTAATTAACTCCCCTTCTCTTTACAATACTAGAGAACTACCTGACCTGTTTGCTGTGTTATAATTAATTAAAAACATTTATAGAAATATGCATTTAAGTACAATACTCAAATAATGAAGTAGATTTTGATACAGAGATCGTCTTCAGTAGGAAATTAAGCAGGACCCACCTTAAGGCCTTTATGATGTCAGTTGATGCATATTTCCAAAGATTAAAGATTAAATCAGCACAAAAACCAGTTGATAAAAGTGAATTTGAAACCTCGGGGCCTCTGGGGATAGCTGCAATCCAGCCTTGGCAACGCATATTTGTGCTTTGAATCTTTATTATGTGTTGCTCAGCAGTTTGAGTCACAATTTTTGTTTATCTACAGTTTATCTTCATATAGACATGCACATCACTTCCGTATTTAATCATGAACTTGTTTAAGGGCATAAATAATGAAAGCAACTTTAAAAAAGACAAAAATTCACATGTTATGTGCTCTGATTACATGCCACTAATAACACATAATATATGATTTTCTGGTACAATTCACTAAAATCAGCCTGTGCACAATTATATTTTTTATACAGGTACTTTTGTAATCTGATCAGATTCTTTAGTAATATAAATAGCTACCTTTTCATTTTGCTACAGTCTATATATACCTAATAATTTTGCTTTTTTAAGAATGATCAAGAATCTCGTATACCATAACTCCTTTGGTTGTTTTGTACATTTCAAACTCTACTAGAACTTCAAATTCACAGTTTAAAAAAGGAAAAAACAAAACCTCTAGGTCTTAAAAGGGGCGTTGAATTGTAATAAAGAAGTTATTAGTGTTGCTGGTTTTCAGTGTTAAGTAAATACGTTCTTATTAGATGACTGTTAGGATAAATGTCTCTTGAGACTGTTCTTCATTACAGAGTGCAGTGTTGATTTAGGCTTATCAGAAATTGTCTCTGCCAGGTTGTCTCACTAGCAAAGATATGCAAGAAGGCACACACACCCATGCACACACTGATGGTCACGTAATCTACCACTTTCACAAAGACTGTGTGTCCTTCAACTTCTTATCATAGCGTGAAGAAAGAACACGAGATGAAGCAGAGATTAATGTTTCTGTCTTTCTTTTTTTCATTAGAATAAGCAAAGGGATGACAGTTGGTGACCTGGAAAATCATTATCATATTCATTTGATAATAAATATTGTTAGTGTTGTACTGAGACAAGAATGACATTTGAAAAATGATTTGGATCATCCTATATCTACTGTATATTAGTTTTTTTCTCACTTGACTTGCCACCCACTGTAATCTACACAATTTATATGTCAATCTCCTCTCTTTTCAGGGTTTCTTTGTGTCCATTATTTATTGCTTCTGCAATGGGGAGGTGAGTGTATATACTGTATTTTTCTTCCAAAGGACATTAATCATAGCACAAACACTCCAAAACTGAAGCACATTAAAAAAATATGTACACAATGTATTTAAAAAAAGTTTGTGTTAGTATTATTCTGGTGACACACATAACTGGGGGAAGTATGTCAAGTATGTTTTCTGTTCATCTGCTTCTTGCCCTCTCTAATGAAATGTGATTTTTTTAAAAAAAGTATTCTAAGCCATTATATCGGTCTCTGAATCCCTCGATCTCATACACTCTGTACTCAGCACTCAGTTGCAATCAGAATTGGCAGTTCTGCCAGTTTTGTCTTCACAAATGCCTCCATGTTCTTTTTGCATTTTCTCTGCTTGCTTTTTGTGTTCTTTATTGTCTCCTGGGGAACACTCTTTTCATCCTCCAAGACCTTTCGGAGCGACTGCAATTCATACAACTCAAAATTATCAGAAAACAGAGGATGTCTGTTTTCTGTTGAGTCAGAGCTAAATCAAAGCCCCATAAAGCATAATTTTGTTATTGACATTATTATTCATGTAGTGTGAAGGGGTCTCAATTGGCCCTGAGCATTAACACCCAACTCTGTAGCTCTAGATAGCTTTATGCTGCATTGTTTTTGTTGTTTGGCGCAGACATAAATGGTATACTTGAACCTTACCATTTAATTAACTGGACAATAGAAAACTGTAGGCAGCTGTGTCGCCACAGCATTAAGTGGCAGGTTGAAAATAAAGATGCTAGTGAAGGCAAACATCTAGCAAGTTAAGACTGATGTTTTTTCAGTTGGAAGAGACCAAACACAGATAGTGACATGGCCAAAAACATGACTCCAAATGCTTTTGTTGCTTTGTGTTTGCTAGAAGGAAGTTGTTTACTGATATATTCAAAATTAGTCTGTTTAATCCCACCAGTCACAATTGTGACAGAATGTATTTTTAATTTCTGGAAGCTCTAAAAGTGTTGTTGTTGGCTTTGGGCAAGAAATTCAACTTTTAAATGATAAAATAGACGGATTGTCTTGATTAACATTTATCAGTCATTTATTAGTCATGTGACTAATGTGAAAGGTCACATAACCAGATCAGTTTACGATTGTGACCGATAGTATAACACAGTTTTCAATTGAAAACACAGGTATTGGCTGTTAATCCTAGTGACCATTTGTTGTTTTTTTACAGTTTAAAACTATTAGATGTGTTGGACTTCGTAGACATACGGTTACCCCCCAAGTGCTGTGTGCAGCATCACCGTCATTCCTACACTTGAAAAAGAGGCATATCTCGCTATTGAAGGGTGTTCTGACTTTTGTTGCAGTTCATTCAAAAATATGGACCTTTCATTATAGTTCAATCATAATGTTTTTTTTTTTTTTTTTTTTAATGAATTGGCTTCATTTTTCTCAGGTTTCTTCTAAAAACAAATAAAACTGTATGAAATGGACAGGATTTGTAATTATTTAACATTTTAGTGATTTTGACAAGGGATGTACTCACTTTTGTTATATGCTGTGTTTTTACCATGTTCACCATCTTAGTTTAGCATGTTAGCATTGCTAACATCTGCCAATTAGCAATAAACACAAAGTAAAGCTGAGGAAATGTGATTCGTTCTGCAGGTATTTTGTCATAACCACAGTAGCTATAGGACAAAATAAAAATTTGACCAGATGATATTATTTGATAAGATAAGAGATCATCAAAGTTATTACATCCTGATGGGGAATTTCTGACCCAGACTCAACTCAATTTAAAACCTCATGGTGGTGCTAGAAAAAAATTCGGGGGATCCCTAGAGGAGACAATGAATCTGTTCAAAATTGGGTGCCAATCTATCTCATAAATTTTGAGATATTTCACAGGATAAGTGAAAATTTTGACCTGCTTGTGGTGCTAGAGGAAAAGTCATCAATGAATCAATGAATGTGCATAATTTCATGGCACCCTTACAGCTATTGAAATATTTCAGTCTGGACCAAAGTGGTGGCCATGCTGTTAGCGTGGCTAAAAACAAATTAGGATGAAACCAACTTTTGCAAAAAACCCCAAAATGATTGATTTAGATATTTGCAAAACAATGACGACTTCTTTTCTGCACTTGATGTTTATTGCTTCCTTTTTTCACATTCCCACAGGTCCAGACAGAGATAAAGAAAACATGGACCCGCTGGAATCTGACCTTTGAGTGGGAAGGACCTGTGGTCTGCGGCCGCTACCGTTATGGCTCAGTTGTTGTCGGCCTCAATAACAACAGCACCAGCAGCCAGTCCCACCTGGCAGGGGGTGGCCCCTCCACACGCTCCACAACGCTTGTTTCAAGCCGTGTTTATCGCAGCACAGGTCCCCCCATGATCAGCATGCACGCCACCCTCCCAGGATATGTGATCAGTAACTCAGACCCATCCATACCAGAAGAACCTGAGGACAGCGGCCCCAAGCAGGTGGATGATATCTCGCTGAAGGAGAATCTTCCTGTTTTCAATACCAGTGCTGCAGCCGAGGATGAGGAGGAAACACTGTAGCAGTCAACAACCATCACAAGGGAGAGACTGATGAATTTTTTTTTAGCTAAACTTAAAAAAGAAAGTAACAAACACAATTACAGAGTTATGGAGCTGAATGCCAGTTTACTGCATTGGTGCCATTCCGCAGTGTCTCTTGATAGTACCACTTGAAGTCGCCAAAATCAGAAATATTTAAATCATATACACAAGCTCTTTAACAAAGAATGTTGATCTTGGCTGAAACTTATCAATGAGTACTACCTGCCTTGGCACTAAATGTTGATCACTGATGCGGATTATTGTGTAAGGTCCAACCTAGTGCCCTAAAGGCTAAATGCAACTCATTCAACTGAAAAACTGCAGATGTCTTTAGATTTAAAAAAAGGGCAAACATTTTTGTTTGAACACAATAAACAGAAGACCCCATGTTTTTCTCAGGGAGGGCAACACCATAGTGCCCTCTATTGTCCAGCAGCCACTGGAGGCCACTTGGTTTGGTTGGTGGACAAATGGAAAATACAGTATGCTGTTGAACAGCATTTGCATTAAAGTGCACTTTTCCTGCTGTCACCTGAAGATAATGATAAACCACAGTGGGGAAAAAGCACACAGAACCCTTGAGAAATTTACATTAAAATATGTTTACCATAAGCTGGGAGAAAAGGGAGGTAAGAAACAGGTGCATACTTTTCTAAAAAAAATAAATAAATAAAATGAAAACACCAGCAGCATGATAGCTGTAGAATAAAAACTGGAATGGTGACATGATGAATCTTTGTTCTTGCCAACAAGTGTTCACTTAATCTTTATAGCAGATACTGTATGTCATTTTCTCTGCATAGCTCCAAGCTCCACAGAAAATGTAATTTTCAGCCATTGATAGGAGTGTGCATCCCTCCTGTTGGCTTAATTACAATTACAGTATCTGTCATGCAAGAGGAGTCAGTCAGTGTCATGGTGAAATGATGTGCTTGCTTGTACAGTCAGCCCACTTTGTGAAAAGTCATGCATTTTGTGAAGAGCAACATGCTACCTGCGGCTCCCAGTGGAACTAAACTGAATGTTTCCAGAATATTTTTTATGTAACTTTAAAATCAAACTGAAATGAACTTCAGATGTTGCTCACCTTTTGGGAGATGTATTGATATATTTGTGTGCACACACAATTTTGACTTTTATTGCCGTGAAGTGCTCACATTGGTGGATTCACTTGCTATGTTTAAGCTGTAAGCAAGGGCACAAAAAAACAGTCCCAGTCAGTAGCACATAGAGTTGTAATGGCACATCAAATGTGACAGCATTAAAAGCACCATTTTTCTATTTTGACAATCAACTATTGTGCTGACAGTGAAGGCCTGCATTTGGTGGCTGCTTAAGGATTTTTTTGTCTGCTTTGTGCGTGCATGTCTGTTAGTGCATTATAATGCTTGTCACACCAATAGTATATTTATTGTATGGCTCTCCTGCAGAAGCTTTAAAAAATGACTCGAAGAGATCCTTCTTAATCTCGTCTTTCCATGTGCTAAATGAATTTGGCTGTTTTTCTCTGTGATATTTGTTTGTGTCTTTCCTCCATTCTCTCCTCTCCCATATATTTTCACTCTCCCCCTGTTAACTACTGATAAATGTTTAATGTTTTCAACAACTACCTGTTGAGCTGCTCTTTGATATTTCAGCTATCAATGGATGTGTGATACTGTTATGGCCACAGATAAGAAAAGACATTTGACTCAAGAGAGTGCCAGAGCCATGGTTTAGTTGTACCACAAATTATTTTATTTACAAAGAATATTAATTAAAATAAGCTGCTGAGAATTTAACCAAAGCTATGAGTCAGGAGGTCAGGCCAAACAAAACATAAAGGTGGGGGAAGTCTGGGCCAACCACAAAATGGGCTGTTGGACCCACAGCTTCCCTCCCTTACCTATCAAAAAAATGGACTTAACCTAACCTATCAAACAAAGCCACGACCTCCATCCTCAAAAAGAAAAAAAAAGAAAAAAGAGAGAAGCAAAGCAAAAAGGAACAAAAGAAAAAATGAACCGCAACAACAGTAGTTGGCTGCTTAGTCAGGGAGAGAGACATCTCCTCCAGCCTCTCTTAAATATGGGGCAGGGCCATTCACCACTCAGCTGAATACCTGAGAGGGGGGGGATTTTATGAGTTAAATACACATAAATCCTTTTTCTGGTTGTCTTAAAATGAAAACAAAAACAAATTTATGACCATTATTGTTCAGGTTATTCAATTTTTATTAATTTTATGTCAGTAACTGGTATTATTAGGCCGTGATTCCTCTGAGGATCAGAGTTTTAGGGTATGGGTGCCGTTCCAACTCACAAAGCAAGCGACACATGGCATTCACTCACTTCTGTTTACAACTTTTTCCAGGTTAGTGGAGATGCATAGTCTCTCAAAATCAACATTAAAAAACTTAGTAATGTTCCCTTAGAGGATAATGATGTTTTGTTGTCACAGCTTGCTAACAAGCAGTAAATTGCCTGTTTCATGTACCCTAAGGTGCCGTCTATGTACTGGGCTTTTTATTAGTGGTGGTTAGCTGGCAAATAAGCTCATTACTGTGAATATTTTTGTACAATGTTTAGTGTATTTGAATCAACGTAGTCATGTTTCCAAGTTTCCAAGTTTGTTACAAAGAAGTTTGTTCAAGTGTGCTATTAGTATGCTTCTTTTAAACTAAAAAATAAGACAGTATACTTTCAGTTTACTTTTTATGTAACACTTACATGAGGTCTACCAGTCAGTACTGTGGGACAATACAGCTGCCCACCTCTCCCATAGTGATGTAGTATTCAATCTTTTCTCTGAAGATGGATGTCAAGAGGATAAGCCTGGCCCTTAAGTGAATTCCTGCAATGCAGAAAAATATCCTACTTTCACAATTACATACATTTTCAAGTGTGCAATGTGGTAACTACAGCAGATCTATTGTAAGGTTCATTAGCAAGGTGACTGTCAGGGCATCCTGTCTTGCACTTGGTGTACTGTTAGGTGAGATTTTCCCCCGGGAAGTTTCAGCACATTTGGCAAAACACCTGCGAAGTCCTCCCTGAAGCAATGACAGAAGCTGCTTGTTGAAGGGTGGATTTGGTCAACTTCGTCAAAAAACTGTATAGACTATATTAACTCAACTTTTAGAAAATTTTGTTTTACTTGTTTTCTGTGACAGCAATGACATACCTTCAATTTTACAATATCCAAAGTTATGACATAGATTGATATCCCTGTAACATTTATGGGGCTAGAACAGTGGCAGTTAAATTTTGGCATTGAAAACAAAACTGAACTGAAAAAGGAATACTTTTATTGGAAAAGGTTGTATTGACACTGAAACAGTATTGGCACTAAAAGAACTTCCACTGAAAAACAAATTTTAAGAATTTTGATATATGATATAATTCCTTTTGGAAGATAAATGTTGGTCTCAGATGAAATCTAATAATTGTAGCTGCCACATTAGTTTGTCTGGATGTAAAGTGAAGTTTCATGTTTCTACTTATTTCATTTTATTTTAGGTGTTTTCACCATACTTACTCAAGTAGGCATCCTTAACTACATGGGGGATGTCTGGATGTGTCTTCCAATACTCACTTGGTAGTACGTTCACATGGGCCTCAACAGATGTTGAATAATCCCCAACACACATTTCCTTTGGCAAAAGGACAGAGACACATGCTAAAAGTCTGCACACTCATTGTACACTAAGGTGCTTTGGATAAAAGTATACAATGAACTGCATGAACAATTTGAGACCTTGTGTACAGTTGGAGTATATGCAAAAAAGATTAAATGTCTATTATATCTGCCTCATATTGTCTTGCACTGAGTGAAAAAGTAAATGTTAGATTAGCTGGCTGGAATGGGTTGCACTACTGAAGTCCGCATGGGCTCCATGAGGGAGCGCCAATGCATAAAATGAATAAATGCAGAAAAACCCAGTGGAAAAAAGTCCCAGTGGAGAATTGCAAAGAATATTGAATGAAACAGTAAAAATACTTAAATACTTTAATATGTAAAAAATGAAATAAAATGGGGAGTAATGGTGATGGAAAGTGGAAGCATTTCAATTCTGCTACACTGCAGTTAGCGACTTGGTAAAATGAACAAAATGCCTCTGAAATAAAAGTTTTCTGTCACAAAGTTAAAGTTACTTGATTAAAAGACCAAATCATTCTGAAATAGCTAATAAAAGTGTAGCCTATCTAGCAACAGGCCATAAATGTAGCTAGCTATTGTTAAGTTACAGTATCCTGAGTTATGCTTGTTAAAGTTAGCTAGCTAGCTAACAGTAGCATGAAAAGAAATGTTAAGGTCAAATTACTTACCTCTGAATTTTCTTGTCTCTTCTTTGTTAAATTTATATTCCATCTTCAATTATCTTTTTCATTAGTTTATCTGTGGACACGCTTGACAAAGCAGGAAAACTAACCAACATTTTCACTGTCTTGTGCCATTTCATGTCCGGGAACACAATGGGGGATGAACTGGTTTGATCTCGCTTAAGCTTGTTAAAAGTACAATTATGTACCCTTTTCTGTGAGCAATGATTTTGTACCTTTAAAATAAAACAAAAGCCTACAGTTATCACCTTAAGGACCATTTCCGTAGCTTACTTTTCTGACAAATGTACCTTTAGTTACAGAAATGATACCCCTATTTCTCTGTGTGTATCATCTTTCAAGTATACAGCACTGTTGCATCTTTTTTTTAGTAGTCATATTTTTGACCGCGATACAAAATTCCATCTAAGCCCAAAAGCTGTGGCTTAGATTTCCACATAACTTGGAAATGGCAAGCCTATATGAAGCTGTGATATTTTCTTGCAATGGGGATTGCCCAAAAATCCTTGACGCTTTCATTTTGTATTTCATATTTTTCTGTTCCTCGCTTCTTAAAAAGTTCTTCAACAAATTACTGAACCTTTGCACTTGCTGGAGTGATAGTATGCTTGGGTTTTTCTAGCAATTCTCTCCACAACAGAAAATTTGTTTTCTTTCACTCATTGACTTTGGTGTCCTAGTTATCTCAACAGGAGGTTTTATTTTTACAAGTCGCAAGTCAACCTCTTCCATCTGTTTGACATTGTACCAGGGGGCTTTACTGTTTACTGTATCAAACAAAAATATGGACAGTTGGCTATTGACTCCAGGGCACACACTGTGTTGATATTCAGGAATGAAACCATTTATCATTTGGAAGTGACTAAGCTTCATTAAAGGAGATGGCCCTTTGGCTCCAAACACAGGCTCATTAACTGAAGCTTCCTTTCCATGACTGAAATGATCTCTCTCATTTCATAATGGAGGTTCAGGTTGATCACATGGATAGGATTTACCACTTTTGTGATAACAAAAGTCACAACCATAAAAAAAACATTAAACTGCTTTGCGTAGTGAAGCAATGGATGAGCCATTGAATCTGAGCTACAAACCACTTAAACACTTTAGAAACATGACAGTTTCTCTGTATGTCTCACCAGTTGATACCTTTGGTCTGTAATAATGAGGCTTCTTTAACAAATGGCATTAGTAATGTAAAAATGGTTGGTTTACATTAGATGGTTACATTAAAATGTTTTTCCTCACTTCTGGTGCATTTAGAACTTTTGAACACTGGTGTGCCATCACAATTCCAAATTAGCGTCAAGTCATCTTTTCCAAGAACTACATTGTCACATAACTTTTGATACTCTTCACTAGAAGAGTATCCAAAGGTGCACCAGGATAAAAGGGCTTGTCACCAGTATCTGCTCTAGCTTCACTTGCCCGAGAGAGACAGAGAGAGCACAGCAGAATGAAGCAGGGATATCAGTTCAGCTTATTGTCTTTTATTTTAGCAAATGTAATCTTCGAGAAATACTTGCCTTGGATTATCACAAAATGGAAAATAATGTCATCATATCCTACAGAGCTGCAAACTCAGAACAAAGAGTAGCTACCCGAGTATGTACTTAGGTGTTGAACTAAGTAGTAGTAGTAGAGTCTTGGGTTATATAATTATCCAAGCATGACATGAGTCCTAACGGTGTTGAAATATCCTTATTAGTTTCTTTGTGCCTTCCTGGATTGGTAATACAGAATATTGTATTTGTATCTGTCCATGCTCTTCCATATCATGGCAAAACAGGTCTCATAATAACACTTTTTATCACATAAACAGACAAAAAGCAGATTATGCTAACATAAAAAATAAAAAGTCCCAGTTCCCCTTTTTTGTGCAATTATAATTATTTTCCTATTACCTATGCTGAATGTTGGTACAAGGCTTCTATTTTGGCATAATCCATTTTGATATGTTTGTTATTGTCCATTAAGTTCATTTATATGCAAAATGTCTTATTAAAAAACATAAATTCATGGTTACTTTTTGTATCATAATTGAAAAAAAAAACAACAACAAAAAAACAAAAACATCATTGTGGCATGTGTTTGGGCACCAACATAATACTTATGTAATACATAGTAACACCCCCCCAACAGATATCACAGCCTCCAAATCTTTTTGTAGCCAGCTAAAAGTCTTTAAATGCTTGTATTTGGGATTTTCTTCCGTTTTCCTTTTGGCTTCTAATTCTGCAATATTCTTGGGCTGCCTTGCATGCACAGCTCTTATGGATCCACTCAAAGACTTTCAACTGTGAGTCAAGTCAGGAGACTGTGAGGGCCGTTCCAAAACCTTCAGCTTGCGTCCATGCAGTTTGTCCATGGTGGATTTCGAGGGTATGTTTAGGATCGTTACCCTGTTGTAGAAGCCATCCTTTTTTCAGCTTCAGCTTTTTTTTTACAAACGATGTGATGTTTCAGAATTTGCTGGTATTTAGTGGAATCCATTTTTCCCTTCATCTGTGCAGTGGCACAGGAAACATTGCACAAAGCAAGCAAAGAAACATTGCAAAAAGCATAGTAAATCCACCCCCACGCTTAACAGTTTGCAAGGTGTTCTTTTCATGAAATGCTACTCCTTTTTTCTGAATATAACTTTGCTTGTTCTATTTTAACTTCATCAGTCCACACCACCTGTTTCCAAAATGTATCAGGCTTTTGTGGATGTTTTTTTCTGCTGACTCTTCCTTGAAGGTCTTGTTTGTGCAAGCATCACTGCACAGTGGAACAGTGCACCACCACTCCTGAGTCTACTAAATCTTCCTCCAGGTTTTTTGCTGTCAAATGGGGGTTTTGAGTTTTCTTGGTCTTCCAGATCTCATCTTGACAGTTCACCTAAACTGCCATCTCTTATCTACATTTTGTACTGTGGAAAATACAAGCTGACAACGCTTTGCTATCTTCTTGTAGCCTTCCCCTGCATTGTGGGCATCAATAACTTCCATTTTCACAGTCTTACACAGCTCAGAGGAACCCATGGTTGCTGAGTGTTCACACAAGAGGTGCCCAAACTTTTGCATACAACTGCATTTACACAATTTTAGATTTCTAATAAACATTATTAGTAATGTGGATATGGATGATCAAGCAGGTAAATATTTTTTGTGAGTTCATAAAAGCAAAAAATGCTGACATCATACTGCCATAATAGGTGTAATATGTAAATACCTCTTAAATGTACTTCTCAAAGTCTTCATTGTCCACTTTATTTTTTTCATCTTCCCTGTTGAAAGCATTACTCATGTCATCTCAAGTATTTCTTCAATCATCTTCATTGTTATTGTACTGGTAGACAAGGAAAGATGGAATGTGTAAGAGGCAATGCCAGGGAATAAAAAGGTAGTAATTTCTTTACCCAAGGTTAATATTTCTGAATAAATATGAAGAACACTTAAAAATTAAGGTTAATTATACCCTGATTTTTGCAGATGTATCCAAATGATGCTGTGCATCAAATGTAATGCACAGGTAGCAATTACCATCTCATAGGGGTGCAACGGATCACAAAACTCACGGTTCGGATCATATCACTGGTGCATGGTACTTTCCTCCTTTAAACATGGGAGTGAATGAAACAACAGCCTGTGTCCACATCATCAAAACTTGATGATAACTTACAAACATGAACACACATCTTGTCCTGCAGCTTGTTGAATGAGCCACCAAACAAATATTCATCAGGAAAAAAGTGCACCGCTATTGTCAGTTAGCAGCTAGATCGCTAGTTGGCTGCTCAGCTGCAGCACATTAACCCATAAGAACCCGGACCCATTTCTCCTTAAAGGAAAATTATGGGGAATGTAAAACAGACCAAATGGACCACAAGGAACACATTTCAGAATTTTTTTTGAAATTCTACCTTCAGTGTCAAAGATCTGTAATGTAACATATATGTCATAATGATATTTCCCTAACCTGTTTTATATCAATTTGTTCAAGAAATGTGGTCAGAACAGGTTAAATGTAATCCAGGACATCTTATTAAAGCATCAGAATTGTTAAATGGGTTGAAACCTACCTTTAGTAACAAAAAACAAGCTTTTTAAAATTAGCTAGTTTTGTCACATTTGCTGACCAGGCACACTGCCATTTTGGAAGTGATGTAATGGGTACACAGATTCACACATTGTCACATGACTGCACCAGGATGTTCAGTAGATGTCACTGAGGGACTTCATGAGTTAAAATCAAGGATAAAGCTGTATATGAATTTTCCAGAACATTGAAAGGGTTGGTGACACCTGTGTCACCATGGATTCTTATGGGTTAAACAGCATGTAAATATACCTGCAGATGTCACTTCGGACCCGTTAGATGCTGGTTTGGTCATTGCTCTTCAAAATCCCTGTTAGCGACGCTGTCTGTACTGTTTGTACTTACAGCGCTTTGTTTACTTTATCTTAAATGAGACATTAAATTTTGCAATGAATCTGCGGTTCACATGTGTGCTGAACTGTGGGGAGTGATACGTACGGATTACGGATCAACTACCTTTCACAATGTGTACCACATTGTGTCGGCTGCAATCAATTGGCTGACCAAAAATCCTCCATTGGGATGCCATGATGCCGGAGGTGTTCTCTATGATTCTTTGGGCCCAGGAATGTCAGTAGTTGTACACCTGCTGTGCTGTTGTGAGGTTGGAGCCTGTGGGATAAAGTGACTGACAGTGGTGGAAGAAGTGCAAGTAAAGTAAGTAAAATACCACACTGAAAATACTCCATACAAGTAAAAGTCCTCCATTCAAAACCTTACTTAGTTAAAACTATTTATTATCAGCAAAATTTACTTAAAGTATCCCTATCAGTGTTTTGCTATTATATACGATGCTTCTGGATGAATTACTGCTGTAAATCTTATAATTAATTTGTGAACTCTGATAAACAAATAATGTTATCTGGGAATGGGCACATAAGGTTTGGGTGCAGTGGGAAAGCTGCATCTGCAACAAACACATGCAGGTTGGTGACACCTGTGCCTGGCAGGTTGACCGGTTGTGGCAGCTCCAGAGACCCATCAAGTATTTTGGATCCAAAAATACTCTCCTTGAAGATGCCCCCATCGCTTTCACGTCCATAGGCCCCCATGTCCACCATCATGAACTGGTAATTGACATCACCTGCAGCCATCAAAACAACCGAGTGACTTCCCTTTTAATTAAAGTAGTCACTTGCTGCATTTGGGGGGGGCTCTGATGGTAACATGCTTCCCGTCGATGGCACCAAGACACAGTGGGAAGTTCCAGATTCTCCAAAAATCCTTTGCAATTTCCCTCCACTGTGTCTGGAATGATCTTCGACAGTGCAGCTGCTCAGTCTGTAACTTGCAGCCACACTTGTCTGTAAGCAACCAGTGGCTAAATAGCTTAACGTCACTGCTAACCTTTCGGCCACATTGATCGGAGCTTGGTGTGTTCTCTGGTGTTGGATACGTTCTCTGATGCTGCGGGCCAGAAAATCAAATTTGGCGGCAGACATATGGTGCTTCTCCTTGTCTATTGCACGCATCTCCTGTACCAACATGCTGAACTCCCTGTCTTTGGCCCTGTTGTGGTTGAGCAGCTGCACACACCACTTTCTTTGTTTCCTTGCTTTTCTTTTTCTGTGTGATTTTGCTAAGTACAACAGACAAAGCAGCTCTTCTTCTTTGTCCATGTATGTCGCCATCTTGGTTTGATTTGATTTGTAGGGCGCATGTGCGCAATATGTCAGACGCTGCGGTATATGTCACACACCGATCTACTGCATATGTGTGGAACACGTCCTCAACGCGGACACCAGAGGGTAGTATAAACACATCAACTATCTGGCCGTGGTGTCCGCAGCTGTCCGTGTGCACGTCCACTAGGGAGTATAAATGAAGCATTACACCACTACCATCTCATCTCTAACAATTTTTACTTTATTACATCTCTCTACAGGCATGAGTGTAGTATTTAAATGCCTGGTTATTAATAGGTTTTTAATGAGTGTTAGCTAGGGCTGAAACAATTAGTCAATTAATCACTTAGTTGAAATTGATTATAACTTTGATAATAAATGAATAGTTTTAGTCATTTATCAAGTAAAAATACCAAACATTTGCCGGTTATAGCTACACAAATACTAAGAACCATTTGCTTTTTTCCCATTCCTATCAATACAACACACACACACACACACACACACACACACACACAAAGGTTTTTCTGGCTGCTGATCAGATTGCTATTTGAAGACATCAGTTTAGGCACTGGGAACTTGTAATGGGCATTTGTCACATTTTATAGATTAAATGATTAATTGACAATGACAATAATCATTAGTTGCAGCCCTTGTGTCAGATTCCAATAAGCACTATACAGTTAAGCACAACTATAAATATTGGGTGATTTAACACTAAGTTACCACTAAGCTGTCTGTTGGGGAGAGCTAAGCAGCATTGCTCAGCAAAGAGATCCCACATAGCCTGAGGACCCACTCAGCATTTTAATTTGCTCACCATTTACGAGGAATTCATAAAGGGTGAAGACATCTGGGAAAAAACACTTGAGGAAGAAAAAGCCAAATAGTAGGTGGATGAAGTATTTGGAAGAGGAGGATGAAAGACCAACAAAACAGGTGATTACATAGTTAAACAACAGTATGGAGAGGATTCTATGCCACCTCTCTAAGTGATTCTAGCAGAAAAAAATGTGCATTGCAATTCAGAGGTAACACATTACTTTCATTATTGATGTGCGGAAAACTTCATCTCTTCAACAAAAAAACAAACAGGGAATTGTTTTTTAAAAATTAAATGCTGAATATGTGCCAGATGTGAGTGTAATCCACTTAAAAAAGCAATTCACAAAGCTGCATTGTTCAAAATTGCGTTACTTAATATTTGCAACAAGTTGTCCCTTCATTTCCATGAAGAGTGTGAGAGAATTGTGCCACATTGAATTATAATCACTGTCAAACGTCTTAAAGGCTAGCTCTCCCTACATACCTACCCTGCATTTAAAAGGCAACACCGGTTAAAATACCATACTTACCTATTTGGAAAGTGCCAGGAACTCCTAGCTTCACTTTATCCACTTACACCGTACCTGCAGCCTACATACATAGCCCACACACCCCTAGAATATGTTCACTGGTGGGAGTGAAGATTTTTGGGAGAATTTTGGGGTTTCTAGAAATGTCAGAAGCCAGTGTGAATAGTGTCATGTACAGTGTCAGTGAACGCAGCCCCAGGCTTGACTCCTCCTCTAACCAATCCCCTAATCAGGGCCAGATTATACGGGACACCTGTGGGCTTTGTTCTCCCTCTTGCTCGTGCCATGTGCCCTGGTCAGAGCTTCCTTGCAAGTTTGAGGGTACGCGTGCCGTTCCAACTCTCCGACTAAAGAAAACTGTTGTTGAAAAGGAACGACACGTGGCATTCACTCCCTACTGTTTACAAGTTTTTCCAGGTTAGTGGGTATGCATCGTCTCTCTCATGTACTCTAACGTGCTGTCTATGTACTAGGTTTTTCCTTAGCAGTTTTTAGCTAGCAAATAAGCTCATTACTGTTAATATTTTTGTACAATGTTTAGTATATGTGGATCAATGTATAATTTGATATTACTGGCTTGTTATGTTTGCTGGGAGTTTAAGTTTCATACTGTGATAAATGTGTTTAGAATATGGACTCACCCGGTTGCTTAAGCATATTCATATTTATGCTGAAAATGGCTGTTAACAATAGCAAACTAGTAGAGTACAAAGTCAGAGGAACTGCTTGATGTGTTGTTATGACAAAGTAGTGGTCATAGTGACCACTACTTTGGTCACTATGACCTGAGATCTGTCCATCTCAGATCAGAACTGTGATCTGAGATATGAATGATGTATCTGGAATTGTCCATTGCTTCTGTTTGATATTTGTAAAGATGAACTGGCTTACAGGAGTAAGACAGATTATATTATGGTCCAAAGACAGAAAAAATGTTTCTGAGAGAGAAAGGACATTGGGTATATCCTGAAATGTAATTGTAATAACATGGAAGACATATGATGCTTTTGAGGAACCATTGTAAATAAAGTAAACTGTTATTGACAAGGAACGAAATGCAGCATTCACTCACTACTGTTTACAACTTTTTCCAGCTATGTTACAGCATAATCTGTTCATCAAGGACCACACTTAGGACCTGTAACAGATGTGCTAGATAAATCATCCCTTTAATATTATATACTCCTACATAACACACTGTAAGATATGCATAATGTTGCTGCTCTGTTAATTTGATATTTTTGGATGTGAACTTGTTTGCTGTCTTGCAAGGAGTTGGATGTATGGTTGATATCAGTTTCATTTCTTTTTATTCAGTGAATAAAATGGTCTGGATCATGTTAGCTTGGTGCAGAGGCTGGAGGTAGAGCGAGGCAGCCTCTGCCAAAAGAGAAATCTTCAAGTAACTCCTTGTTATGATCCCATCTAGGGGAAACCCTGGCACAACATGAAAATGAGACTCCTTCTTCCCAGCTCCCAAGAACCACCAGCAACAAGGGAATTCAGAACCTCTTTTAAATGTTTATTTCAGACTTTTGGCTTCAGGGTGGGTTAACAAATGGGACAAAAGCTAATCAACCTAAAATTACCAACTCAAACAGAAAGAAACCAAGATATAATTCACTTACCTAACTCATAACTTGACAAAAACAGGAGAAAAGATAGGCAGGCAGGCAGTGGAGAGAGAAGAGCCTGCAGGAGCTGGGGGAAGCCTAATCATTCACTTACCCCTGGGCCACACTGGATGCGTGAGCAGCGCGTGTGCATCGCGGAACCTCTTGCTTTTCATTTCGGCACCCATGTTAACAGGTTAGAGCGGTCACACTACCCGCGTGTCACACAAGGCTGCTGCGTCGCTTCATCTAAAGATTCAAGGTCTCGCCTATTTTCTCCGCGTGATGCATGCGGTTCTCAGCAGAAATAGACAGGGAAAATGAGAAAGATTGGGCTGCCAGTGGCAGAAGCACTGCAGCAAACTGTCACATCTTGCCTGGACTTTGGGTGTTTTTTTTGGTCTCATGTTGTGTTCTGTGGGGTCTCCTGGTTTTGGGGGAAGCTACACTACTATGCTAAGTCATCTTGCTTTCTTCACTGGACTGCCTTCCTGGTTTCTGATCAGCTTGTCTTCGACCATCGCTCCTCGTCTCTGCCCCGGTTAACCCACCAGCCTTCTGTCCCTGACTCTGAGTTCTGCCTGCCTGTTCCCTGGTCTTTGTCTGCTGTGGGAGTGGAAGATCGGGGTTCAATTTCCGGTGGAGTCATACTCCTTAGAACTGTGTTTCTCCGACCGTGCTTATATTGCCTTGACATCGTGTGAAATAAAGACTGCAAAGTTTATACCAGTTTCATTTGTGCTGCTATTGGGTCCATCCTATACCCGTTACAGCAAACACGCTTCCAGTGTGGACGCCGCAAGCGTGAGAGATGCAGCAGTTCAGCAACAAACAAGCACACAGGCAGTTAAAGCACACAATACACAGGAAATGTTCAGTATACGATCTCTGGGTTGTAACACTCTTACACTGTCTTAAATACATAGTGTCTTAGCTGAGTAGCTTACCACTGTTATGCTTACATTCAGGAATCGCCAGGGTATGTGTAAAGCTGACGACTTCACTGTGAGGACATCTTTAAGGCTGTGTGCAGTCATCGGGGCTAGAGCTCTATCGTCCATAGGTTGTCTTCTCATTAAACAACAGTGTCTCATTTTATATGCAACATTTGAGAAAGCACCTTTGATGGAGCTGGGTTGAATAATGGAAAGAAATGATTACTTCTCTGATCTCTGTTCAGACATTTGTCATTGTTCAGGTCAAACATCAAGATCATGTTCAGAATAGCCCAGATGACAGTTATAAAAAAAATTGTTAAGCACCCACAACATTGCATACTAACATCCCTTAAACAACCTTTGAAACCTGCTTTGTTTTTGAAGTCTAGACTCTCCACAGTCTACAGTCAGCATGAATAAGACAAGATTATAATTGGCCCTTATATTGAGTCACACGCTCCTAGCTTGAGTAGAGGACATGGGTTATGCTGCATTCAAAGCACTGTGAGCAGATCTCTATGAAACATGCAAACAACTAGTGTATTAGCTCAGTTGATTCAATTTGTTTCAAGACACTATACACTGAGGCAAAAAAATCATCGTATATCAAAAGGACTAACCCACGAAGAGATGTGTCCTATTTGTATTAAACGAAAACTATCAGTGTTTCTTATTGATGCTTTTGAAAAAATATCGGTTGCAGTTTTTGGCTTCAGGGTGTCATTTAATGTGAAATATACACACTTCATAATGTTAAAGTTGTACATTACGTGTATGAGAAATATTTTAGAAGCAAGAGCTTGCAGTACTAATACATTACATTTTATAATTAAGCTCTTCCAAACAATGCCATAGGGCTGGATGTGTCACTTGACTTCAAATTATTTGTGTATTGCTCTTCTCTCCAGGTCTAATTAGCACTGCTCACTATTACAGATGCTACAGAATAATGGGCAGCTGAGTGAAGATGCAAAGGTTCGAGTGGCTTGGTTATATGTTGCTATAAATAAATGACACAGCTAACTAGAGTTGTGTGCAGTCTAACAGACCTGCATGCTCTGTTTGAGTGCTACATACTGGTTAGACTGCAAAATCCATACTGTGAATTGATGCCAATTTTCTGGCGAAAATGATTTTGAGTGGGCGTTTATTTGGGTGTTTTTTGAGCACTTGCAGTACTGAAATAGCTCTGGGGGTGGTACTCTTAAAATGAGATGAGTGCATGCACTCCTCACTGAATTAATTACACAGCTGGTTTTAAAAGACCTGCATTTTTTCCCAGTTTGTTCAAATTTAAATGGCCATTCAGCTATTAGCAAAAAGGTCACAGAGAGCAGCTGCAACAGTGAGTGTTCAGTCCATATCTGTGGCTACTGGCTAGGCAGGCTAGGGGATTTATATCAGTTCATATATAGCAACGTCATCATGAAAAATGGCATTTTGATGCTAAAACATGCATACTTCGGATTTTAATACATATGGAACACTTAATTTGGGTACCAAACTTCGTATCTTTTAAGGGTACTGACCGAATAACGTCGCTACCACTAAGTAATGATTCATGTTTAATCAGTCGGTGCCAAATAATAGGAAACCCCGTGGGACTGAGAGTGAGGGCAGGCCCGACATAACTTCTAAAAACATTTACCGAAACGTCTAACACAAATGCTCCAACACTGACAGGAGCACCTACCCGACAACACAAAGAGACATGATCGATCCATTTTACCAACCTGCATGGCGGCTAGCAGCTAGTTAGCTTGGCTAGCATCGTTAGCATAGCTGTGCCGTGCTGTGTGTAACCCATAGACCGTATAAAAATAATGTATAGCCGCGGTGTCTCCGGTTTAACAGCCCCATGCTGGGCAGGTGACAGGAGTGTGTACGATGTTTGTGTGCTCTGAAAGACATCACAGCACAGATATAAAGTCACACAGCTGACATGCTAATCTTATGTAATTGTATGGATGAGACCATATGTTTATGTATGGTCTCTCTGTAATAACAGGTAATTTTCCAGGTACCAGTTCAAATGTGAACCATACCCAACCCTAAGGAACACTAGTGGGAAGCTACAGAATGATATATACATATATATATATATATAAATAAAAGGACCCACCCTTTAAATTGAAAACGCCTCCAGTAATGTTTTCTTTCCCTCTACAGGGAATATAACATTTTTTTCCTACTGATCACACAACACCTCTAACAGCCACACTACTACTTTAATCATTGACTAGCTACTGTGCTTCATATTTAGCCCATCGTGTTCTCATTGAAATTACACACCACTGCCAGGTAATCCATATTTAGCATCAATTCAGTTGATTAATTCAGAATCAAGCCTTTTTGTAGTGTCTTACTGTAGTGGTTCTTAATGAATTTTCACTTTTACAGAAGTCTATATTTGGCAGTTTTTTTTCAGCTCAAGAGGTACATTTTGATGTAGGACTATGTCTTTATATCTTAATAAGAGTGAGACTTTCTATCTGTTGCTAGGCACTGTAGCCATAGGTAGCAATTACAGCATAACGGCACATTGAATTCTCCTTCATTTCCCAAGATTCAGTTCAGTCATGATAATTAGGCAACCTGACTGCCACCAGTCGGAAAAAACAAACACATTTCCTGGTGATAAAGGGTGTTAATGTCTCATTTCTGTGATAGGAGAGGAGAGTCCTCTAATTTTTTTGGAAGGGAAACCCTTATAAACAGGATGAAAGCAAGCAGTGTTGAGGTGTATGGAGTGGTGGAAAAATGAGTGGCGTCAGTCCAAGAAGGATTTTTTCCAGAGCTCCGATTTTTTACTGGTGAATAATTAGCAGTTACAAAAAGTTACTAATTTGCAAAGCTATAAAAGGTTATTGGACAAAAAAAAATACTTGCAGGTTCAGCAGATTTTAACTGCAGACATGATGTACAACCTGACTCTCTTTGATACACAACACACTTTCCCACACAGCATTTATATATAGACCTTTTCAACCCCATTACATAATTAAAGGCAAATGAAAACTCTGCACTTTAAGAGGCTGGAAGAGGAGAAGGTGCAGCTGCTCGCCCCTTCTTCTAGCCAGAGAGGTGACTAGGTGCATTGCCACAACAGCATGGCGAGGAGGAGAGCGTGCAGGCAGGGCAGAGCACCGTCAACCCCCACTGCGTCAGCCGCCTTGATGGAGAGACCACAGTACCGGCCCTTCCACAACCGCAGAGCGGCCCATACCAGGACGCAAAACACCAGCAGACCCCTACCGAAGCCCTGCACATGGGGGAGTCTGCAGCGCTGAAATGACTGTCAGTGGCAGAGAGCATTACATCAGGTGGGCTATGCTCATTTAGGTCAAGAAGTATTAAGTTAGAAGCATTTTGTCTTCCACCCGATGGGGACTTCAGGGAGGCAAAATTGCATCTATTGTGTCCAGTACGTGTGTTAGCATGTTATGTTGAACGCACAGTCCTCCTTTGGTGGAACAGCTGTTTGTGTGCTATGGAGAGGGGGTGGCCGGTAAAGCCCTATCCATGAGGCACTTAGCTAGTTGGCTTTGTGAGTGCATCTCCCAAGCCTACAGGCAGGCGGTTAAAGTTTTCTGGAGGGCAGGGTTGTTTGTTGCTGTCCTCAAGTATTTCTGTGCTATTGCTTGATGTCTTTGTCTTACAGTTTGGATGCCTGTTATGGTGTGTATGTAATGAATAAAGAATGGGAGACTGTGTGCCAGTTTCAGTGCTTTGTTCTGAATTATTTGCAGGCATTGTAGCTGGTTGTCAGAAACAGACAGAATACAGAGTACTCAAAGAGTGGTTGGATGGATGACAAGTAGACTTTGATGACTAGAGGGTGATGCACCATGCTTTCCACAGAGGGCTTTGAGATAATTGAGTCGATTGTTTGCCTTTTGTTCCAGGTTATTGATGTGTTTTGTCTGTGTCATGTTGTTTTGGAATGTTACACCAAGGAATGTTGCTTATAATGATTTTCTGTTTGTAAAGTGTTAAGTTGACACTGTTGTTGGGCTGCAGATGTGGGTTTTTAGTGAAGAGGACACATGGTGTGTTGGCAGGGTTAAGTTTGATTCTCCACATATTTTCCAGTTTTTTATTTCATTTATGCATTTGTGTT
This sequence comes from Thunnus thynnus, assembly GCF_963924715.1. NCBI lineage: Eukaryota > Metazoa > Chordata > Actinopteri > Scombriformes > Scombridae > Thunnus > Thunnus thynnus. The sequence continues at coordinate 10,281,505 of NC_089527.1, read as the reverse complement.
TTTTTGTGTCAAGTTTTTTAGCTGCTAGTTCTGGACATTTGGAGCCAGGGTTATTTCTTTTCTGTTGAAATTTATATGCATGTCTTCTGATAACCGAAGGATGTTGTCCGTGGTGGTTCTCCCTTTCCTGAAACCAGCTTGGTGAATTCCTAGGACGCCTATTGATTCTTTGTGGCTGGTGAGGCGTGAGGTGAGTACTCTTGAACAGTTTTCCTTTGTGTCACAGCCCGGCTCATAGGCTACAACAAAATATGGGAAACCAGACGAGTTTTGTAACTTAGGATAAGTGTTTATTTACAAAATGATAACTGAGAACAGAAAAAATGTGGAAGTCAGTAATCAGTACTGTAGGCATGTGTGGATGTGTGTGTGTCGGCAAACCAAAAAACAAAAACAGCCGTGTCGCGCTTGGAATGGACAAGGCGTGATAATGAAGGAGGAGAGAAACTCTGTAGACGGCCTAGCTTTATAGTCACGACCACACCGGGCCCAGGTGTGGCTCATGATGGTGATGACGATCCTCCACCCTGCCTTGGATCCCGCAAGACAAAAAAGAAACCAGCAAACGGAACGCAGGAGCACCTAGTGGAGCGGAGGGGTCGTCACATATGTGACTGAGAAGGCTTATGGGGCAGTAGCTTGTGGCATTGGGCTTGTGAGATGTGAGCAGCAGCGAGACGCAGCCTTTTGTACTGTGTGAGGCACACGTAACAGGTAGGCACGCACTGATTTGCCAGCTATGTACATGCAGATTTCAGTGGGCGATTGCGTGTGTTTGATTGGAGGAGAGTCCAGTAGAGGACTCCTCTGTGCTTATAGAACCAGGGTTACAATATTGTAATCTTCGTTTCATGCCAAGCCAAGCTGTAGAAGTGCTCCAAGTGTAAGTCACGTAATGTTGTCTATGGGACAAAACACTGAAAGACTACACTTTCTGAAAGAACATTAATTTTATATGAAGTTATTATAATAACTAAGTTCAGGAACAAGACCACGCCCCGCTCCTTCTCACCAATTCACAACACCTGCGCCTCGTTAAACCCAAACCACCTGTGCCTCCCGGCCACATACCTGCGCGCACATATAAGCACGCCTAGCCTCCACCTCTCCTGTTCGTCTCAGTTCTCTCAAACCCCACCCCCCCAAAACCCCATTCTCCTCTCTCCTCTCAGCGGGCGACACGGTGGCTCAGGGGTTAACACTGTAGCCTCACAGCAAGAAGATCCTGGGTTATGAACTCAAGCCGTCCTGGGGCCTTTCTGTGGAACCACCAGGGATGATGAAACAAAAAATTGCTCATCGAGATGTGCCCCCACCCTGAGTCTCCATCCCTGGGTTCCTAGACGCTCCAGCCTCAACTCAACTCCAACCGGTCACTATCCATCCAATTCGACTCCTTCATGACGGCAACCCACATCTGGCGTCCATTGCCTCCCCTGGACCCTTATATCCATCACCCCTCATCTTAATACTTCTTGAATCATCTTGCTGATCAAATAAACCATTTAAACTATACACAAATGGCGTGGTCTAAGTTAGTGAATACATTTGATAATGTTATGTGGGCAACAGTTAATGTGCTTGCCTAACTGGAGAACACATAGCCTATATGTATTTTTTGTTGAAATAGTTCACGTGGAGATGAAGAACAAATCAGTTCTAATTTCCACTGAGAGACATTTTTATGAGCCACTTTTATAAGTTCCCTAAGACTGAACGAGACACATACACAGATTGGGTAAATAAATAGGAAGCACTCACACAGTGAAAAGAAAGAAAAAGGCTTTTTTAAAACACTTTTGCAACTACTGGGATATGGTACATTTACACACTAGAGCATTTGGATTCAAACATTGCCTATTCATGAAAGTAAAAAGATTTCATAAGTAACCAAAAACTGGGAAAGAATAGCATTGATATTCTGCCATCAGTCACTTCACATCACTAATCATGGCTTTTTAAATGTCAGAATAATTACAGACAATGAACAGTTTACGTGTGCCTTGAGGTAAGATCATACCAGTGACTGGAGTCTGTCAGGTAACAGTCGGTGCATGAAACAGTATGTAGATCAGTTCTTGGAGGTGGAAATTGATATTCAATTTCAGAGATGGGAAAATAGGAAAAACACCAGGGGAGCTGCAAAAAACGCTGTGTTCACAAGGACATGATGAGGGCAGACAAACTAAAATGAAAGAGCTAAAGAAACAGGTGGACGTTAAACTGCTGTTTTGACATAGTCAGGAACAGGGCTATTTGACAAAAGGAGATAATTATAGCTTGAATAAATCGACAAACAAAAGTCTGAGAAAATAAGGGGAACAGGATGATGTCTTTAAAAGCAACCCCATCCCCAAGAAATGACATTTATATACACTACTAAATTGCAAATATGCTTTGCAGGAAATATAATGCTCGCTGAATTATGTTGAAACTGTCGTTAATTAATGTATTTGCAAAAATGTTGATACTGAATAGTGACAATGTTTTTCTTCTTTCTTTCTTTTTTGCAGTAAAATATCCACTAGCTCATGGTTTAATAAAGAAAAACAGGCTGCACTGACTCAAAGCACAACATATTTATTCACTAACCTTAAAGTAATTTTGTTGCCTAAACCTGACCACACACAGGACTCAGGATGAAAGAGTCCTTGTCTTGTACACCTACCATCCACTCTGACCTCCTTCCTCCGACTTCAGTGCGACATATTTAAACACCTAATTTCTACGAAAACCTTACTCAGTTACCCATTACTTTTGCCAATACAGTGTAATGGGGAATACAGTTTTGTTGAATATAACTTTCTAGGAGACAAGGATGCTTAATGGTAGGACTTCAGTAGTGATCCATCCAGCCATGTGGGTCCTTCAAATGGGTATAGTGGGTTGCAAGAGGGCATGATACTGTCTGATCTGGAATAAAGGTAATGCAAGAAATTTTATGTTATTTTTATTTTTAAGACTTGGCTTGTGGTAGAAAATAAGTTACCTTTGTCTAGCATATTTCTATCAATATCTTTTCTTTTGCCGTCCTACTAAAAGCCTTATACCGGTCTGTGAACACAACCTGTAACTGTCTTCACATGCACCATATACACATACTCTGCCGGCAGTTAATGTTTCAGTCTAGCTGCTCTGCAGTTGGCTGTAATGCTCTCTCCTACCTAATGAACACAGCTGTCAACCCAAAAGATCTGCAGCCACAGAGAGCAGGTCTCTGCAGATTCACCAAGCATTATTGGTTGACTTAATACGCCTCCCCCAAAAGTTGCTCGATTTGTCACAAGGCTCTTTTTGGAAAGTAAATTGCTACAGGGGTTTGGAAAATTGTTAAATGTGGCAACACTGTCACAAAGTTAGGAGGTGGTTTGGGTTGCCTGGAAACTGCTATACAAGCACATTTCAACACTGTGTGTCAGTCAGTAAGAGACATTTACCCTGCGACAAAAACAACTGCATACTGCCCTAAATGCATCTGTGAGCTGAGGGAGCTGTGAGACATACCCCCCACTGAGCAGGTGACGCACACTTATTGTATAAATGGCATTATTCTGTCTGTGTGAACTAGCGCCCCTTCAACACATCATCAAGGTAAACCATTTGCAGCATGCAGGTAGGATTTGACTGTATCCAAAAAAAAATTACTACTAAAGCATGTAGCATAAATACTGAAACACTATAAAAATGGTCAAACCTACACAGTATCTAGATGGTTTCAGTAAGTACTTCAATTTTGTGTCGTGGTTTTATGGATTGTTATAGTTTTATGGAAGTAGATATTATTTTTGTCTATGTGAAGAAAAACAGATAATCAACAATGTCTGATTGTGATTATAACTCTTTGTAATTCCACTGAACTTCCCCATATAGGAAATCTGAATCTCTTTAACCTCTGATTTACAAAGTTAATGCTTGGACAAGTGGGGAAGCAATAATCAGCAGTTTCCTGAATTGCTGTATCTGAAGATGGTGTGACTTCTTGGAGGCTGGCTGAATGTTCCCTGGCTGTAGGGAACATTAACCTTTTGTGTGGCGTTCAGGTCTGTGGGACCCGTTTGCAATGTTTGCTAAAAGATAAAATGATGTAATGAGTTATTTTTTCAACCTGAGACTCATTGGCCTTGGCTCATTTTCTGTGAAGAACATGTAAGGACACGTTTTAACAGTATGTGGTGTTCGGGGTCCACTGGACCCGAAGGTAATAAAACTGTGTGAATTGTAGGTGAAAACAAGTAAACATGGTAAAAAAAAAATGAAAGCCTCTCCACCCCCTAACACAAATACACTCCCAGTCCACAAGGATTCTTATTTCTTCTCTTTTCAAAATCAGAAATCACCTCCCAGCTTCTCTGTGGACAACATAAACACACACACAAGCACTGAGAACTCAAACTCAAACTCTCCCACATATTCCTGCACACTGTACCCTCTGTAGTGTAAGAAACTACAAAATGTCTTGCAGGAACCTGCACAATGTTATGTCAAAACATTGTAAACATTCTATATTTTCTCACTCTCTATCATATACAAATTGGGGTCGGGGAAATAAATATCTTTGGGTGTGTGGCTCATAATCACAATCAATCAATATGGCAAGAAGAGTCTCTGCTTAGAGAGCCTTAGAAATTTCTTTTAGAAGAGAGAGAAGCTTTGGAAAATGATGAACAGTTTCCAGAATATGAGGATCATGTTTCTGTTAATTGACAGTGAGTTTGAAAAAGAGGATGAGATTGACCCTCAGCCAGCCCATCTGTACCCAGCCGCAGCACCAGACCGTTAGTGGCCTGTAGGAGGAGAGATATGGGTGTCAAAAACAGTTAAATTGAATGGTCTTCTTGCCCAAGAAATGAACCACCTGATATGGCTGCCAATGTGATAAGGATGCATCCATGGCTGATGCAGATGGCAGTTACCCATGTGCAGGACATAAAGTCTTATTTTGAATTTTTCATCCCAGACATCATCCAGAAAATCATGCTGGACTGCAGTAATTATGAAGGAAGCCATGTTTTTGGAGAGAGACTGAAGGAGATGGACCGAACCCGTGTGCATGCATAGTTTAGGGTTCTTATCCTTGCTGGTATTTTCAGATCCAATAGGGAATCCACAGAATCCCCGTGGGATGCAGAAACCGGCAGAGGCCAGACTTTTCTGTGCAACGATGTCTCTGGAAAACTTCCACATTATTTCCAGGATTATCTGCTTCGATAACCAAGACACCAGACCAGCTTGGCGGCAGAGAGACATGCTAACTGCCATCAGATCAGTGAGGTCCCTGTTTTACAACCTTGGGCACAATGTTACTGTTAATAAGCAGCTTATGCCATTTAGGGGGCGCTGACCCTTCAAGCAGTGCATACCATCTAAACCCATCGAATATGGAATCAAGATCTGGGCTGCCTGTGATGTCATCATATGCATGGAGCCATACATGGGATACAAGTTGTCCAGGACATTGATTTCTTTTCACAAAAATCACATTTTATCACAAAAAATGAACTTTTATTGATAAATGTGATCTCACAAAGGTAATTGGTTCAGTTAATTAATTTTACATACATTAAAACATACATACGTTATTATGGATAAATTGTCTAAAAACCCAATAATGTTGTGGTTCCACGAGACCTGGATGAGTAACAAAAACACGAACACCACACAACGGTTAACAACAGATATTTTATTATTGGGGCTAGAGAGAGAGAGATTTGTGACCAGCAGAGAGCCTCATTGGTCACATCGGTGACACACAGATGAAACTACAGTGTCAGTCACGCCAACCAGTAGAGCTAAAGTTATTTATAGCAGGACTATCTCGATCATCCATGGACTAAAAGACGACGAGTGACAACCCTTGACTCCCCATGACAACAGCTACCCAGGAAAGCTTACGAGCAATTTTATCATTCACCATATTTCTCTGCAGGCTCCAACACTGGAACAACTTAAATGCCCATTAGCTTGAGAGCAGAGACAAACACCTCCGGACCACAGTGGCACATGAACCTGCACAGGACCATAATGGGTGTCTGTGTGCCACTGTCCTCCCTTTTACGTCAGTGTTTCACTTTGAGTCAATAGAGCTATGAGTCAGTGACTGTTGCTCTGTAATTCTATTTTCTTTTAATACACTCAATCGATGCCATTCTACCTTTTCTTTTTACCTCTGAAGCTGTTTGTTTGGTGTGATTTCATTACCTGTTGATGTAGTTCATGAGAGACTTAAAAGCTTTTTCCGGAAATCTTTCGCTAAATGGTCAGAAAAGAGTAGTGTGCTTTTTTCTTTATGATATTTATTGCTGGGTGGTGACTGTCCAGTGTCCTATGCAAATATTTAAGTTGTGCTGATTTCCCCCAAGATACTTTTATCCTGCACTTGAAAATAAATGAAATACACAGAGCAGAGTCCAAAATGTTTGCCTACCACAAGAGGATTAAACAACTGACACGATTCCTGCCTCGGTCCTGTTTATTTTGTTTCCTCTGCCCATTTTGTGACTGAATCCAGATGTCCACCTTCCGGACCTGCAGCCGTGGCCCTCGTGGACTTCAGTCGTACATACTGTGATGTTTTCGCCATCATCACATCAAGTCTGAGAGGTCGGTGGGTCGCGAGGGGATAAAAATACGCTCTGAGATGGACTTGAAACCTCAGGTGCTTCCACAGAGATAAATTGAAATTCCTGACCCTGTTACTCATTTCAAAGTGTTTTTCTGAACGGCTCTTAACGGTTTTGATATGTGCAGGTCTGCTGCTTTACATTCACAGCAAATCTGGTCAAAATACTCAATGAGATTTTCCATTTACGTGAACTGCTGAACACTGCTAATATTATATTCACATTAAATTCTCAACTGAGGACTTTCACATGGGAGACGGACAAAAAACAATCTTTGCTCGTCTAGTTAAGCTGATTATGATAAAGAAATCTACATTATTAAACCTATAGGCGTATTCTGTGTACCTCACTATATCACAACAAAAGTGAAAAAAAGTCATCAAAAGTAAATATTTTACACATCACGTTATGATTGTTGTTGTTATTGTTGTTTATTGATAATGATAATTAGTAGTATTCGTTACATCGTCACTTTATAGCCTATCACTGCAGGATTATGGATGATTTTCTGAGCAATGTCTGGTGAAGTCTGCACCACAAGCAGACAGTCCACATCAGGGCCCTTGTGGACTTGATGACTTGTGGGTTTGGACAGATCTCAGCATTTGCGGAATTCCAAGGAGTGCGCCCACAAAGTCCGCAAGTCTGCCAGTGTGGTGAAGTCCAGACATTTGGATTCAGCCTGCCTTCAGCCCCACACTCTCTTCCCTTGGTTTGGCCATTCTTCCCTGCCCACCAGATGCACCTGGACTTTCTTGCCTGGTTCCAACACCCACCTGTTCATCTGTTGCCACTCCCCAATTATCCCCACCTGTTGCTCATTATCTCATCAGCCTCAGTAGCATATATACTGGACCTCTGCCATTCGTTCCCTGCCAGTTTTTCAATGTTATGTTGAACACCTGTGTTGCAGTTACCTGTACCTGCCAGTGTTTCTCTGTTTTCTCCCTGTAAACCTTCCACCTTTGGTTTTGACCTGCTTGCTTTGCCATCTGGACTTGTTTGCCTGTTTTGGACTTCCTTCCTGTTACCAACCTGTAGGCCTGCTTTTTGTATTTCAGCTGTCCTAGTACAATGGGAAACATTTAGCAGTCCTCACTGTGAACAGTGTGAACTGTGTTTTCATTATTTTCTGCTCTATTATGTTTCATCTGATTTCTTTAATCTTCATCACTCCTTACAGTTTGACCCAAAGTGTGTTAATCTTTCAAAATAACAAAAAAACACTCTTTACCCCTACACTGTTCCCATGCCAACTGCAACACTTTGTCACAGTATCAAGGACAGAAAAAGACAAGATGTTCCAACAGCTGTTCTGCGCTAAACTGTTACTATAAAGTCTGTCATTTTATACTGTGAGTAGCTGACAGTAACACTAGCCTGATCCAAATGAATACAGTTGATGATTAGGACTTTACCTGTATAGAGTATTGATGAGAGTCAACTTTATTCCTTTTAAATACCCTTTTTTTTTCTCAAATATTATAATTTCACTATCATCTGCATTAATAGATCCTTTTATTAAATGTTATGCAGTGTATTTAGTGCATGTCTTCTAATATTTATAGGATTGAGAAGAGGAAACTGTAACTGAACAGCTCTGTGCAGAATTTGTAAGTCAAAAAGGTTTGTTTTTGGCTTTTACTGATATCTCAAAAGCTGAGTTCTTTCAGACAAAAAACACCCTATGGTGTGAGAAAAAAATGGAACATTTCAAGAGTTTAAAAGAGGATTAGAATGAGGTGCCATTACTTCTCAGGGGCTATATTTCAGAAGTATGAGAAAATGATCTATTGATGTTCAATTAAGTGTAACTGTGTCTAGGAGAACCTGTCTGTTCAAAGATTAGATCTTTTTTTTTTTTTTTCAATTTTCCATTCTTCTGGGAATGGATGACAGAAAAAGATAAAATATAAAAAAGTAGAAGTTAATTCCACCTGCGTTTTTCTAGGAAATGTTTAACTTACAGTGTCTACAAAATATTCAACTTATTTCATTTGTTTTCCCCACAATATCTGCTCCTGGCAACCAAAGCATGTCTTAACGAGATTATATATACTGCAGGTGTGTGTTGACAATTCAAAGTAATATAGCCTCGCAGTTGTTCAGGCAGGCAAGGAAGTCATTTCATAGTCACATATTCCATACACCCTCCAATCATACATGCCCACTACCTATCCATCTAAACATTTGGCACTCATTTATTCTCCATATAACAATGTTAATCTCTGATTCTTCATTGCTACATACTGTTTGCTTTGAGAAAAATAACTTCCTCCTGTATTCAGTTGTTCATGAATTTTGAATATTTCTTTTAATGTGTTCATCTTCATCAAATGTAGTGTTTCTCAGGTGTTTGCCCGGAGCTCAGGGATAGTCTGTGTTAAGCGGATTTGGTGCAGAGTATCATATGAGCAGATTCACACCTCCAAACTAAAAAGCATATTGTTGCAATAAATCGACTACACTGAAGGAAAGTCTTGTTTAAATACTGAAAATGTCAATGCCGACTCGAAGCATAGAACCAGTCTTTCCCTAACCATAAAAAACTGTTGCAGTGGTCTAGACCTAACCACATGTGGGACACAGGACGTGATACCCAGTCTGTGGTGTCAAAAGTCTTTGTATATCTTTCAGCTCATTCTCACTGTGACTTCTGTGCAGAAAAAGAATGACACAGTCTCCAACTGGAAAAAAAAAATGTGGCCAGAGAACATTATCCAGGCAACAAACTGGCAAAATGAATTGGTATTGTAAGATTGCTTGTGAGATATATGACAGTCATCTACATGGACACACAGAAAACACCAAAAATAGCTCACTTCTCGAGTAGACTGGCATTTTCACTACACGTTGCGGGTTTTCTGTAAAGCAGTATTGGTCATACCATCATGTCTTATTGCATTGGATGAAAGTGTTCATGGACATAGTCTAGAGTTAGAGGAGGGAGACGACAAATTTCCCATCAGAGGAAGTGGAAGGAGACAGGACGCTGCCTGCCTTTCCTCAGTCAGGGAGATAAATGTTAGACAGAAGGCATCTGTTATGTATAATGACTCCCTCCTGCTGCTTGTGCAATTTCTGGCATTTTCGTGATGTCAGTGCACTTACAAGGGCTGTCACAGTGTTCCTGCCTCTACTGTGCCACCATATCAAATAAGACAGACTGCCACCTCCAGTCAGGGTGAGTGACAAACGTGACTTTTTATCTCTGTTAATTCTTACACTCATTGATATTTTTAATTGCACAGACCACAGACTCCATCAAGTACCTTTGACAGCATCAGCCTTACATTTCCTAGAACATATGAAACAGACAGAGTGAGAAAGAGAGATCATCTGGGTGGTTATAAATCCAAAGATACTGATGCTCTCTTTTTCAGGAATGTCCTGATTACATTCACACAGTTATACATTCAGACCTGAGCAACTCCACTGGAGCAGTTGGGGTTAAGGGCACCTCAGTGATTGAGGGGCAAGTTTTCCTCCTCTTCACTTTCCGAACCCAGATTTATCCTGCCAGTCTGGGAGATTGAACGGGTGACCCTCAGGTCACAATCTCAATTCTCTAACCTTTATGCCACCACTACCCATAATTTGTCAAATTGCTGTTATAAATTGTGCTGTTATTGTGAAATGAGGATGTCTAGGAGCAACAGCAGGATAGCCTCAGAACAGCAGGATACACAAGCTCACAAAAAAGGACTGTCGAGTGAAGCATAAAGTGCATAATATTTCGTCCTCACTTTCAACACACACCAAACAGCAGCGAAAACATTTTGTCTGGGGTGATGAACCGTGCCTCCCGCTCTGGCAGTGTGAGAATTGAGTCTTCCCATGAAAAATGACAGCATCATTCTTTTAGTAAGTGGCCAAGACAACAACATATGTTTGCTTCTAAATGTGACAAAGCCCTTTAAGGTGCTGTGAGAATTGTAACTCTTCTCCATCCATCGGGAGGAAAGGAGGAGGTAGTGTGATGTACTGTGTATATACAGTACACAAAGCGTCAAAGTCTGCAGAGGGAGGAGGGTGGGATGGAAGAATGGGACAAGAAAAACCTTGGATTTTAATATGGGAGACTGCTGTTCATTTCCTTCTTTCTTCTGACAATCAGTGTTGTCTTCTTTTGACCACTGTCGTTCCCCAACCTTAACCAATTATTGTAACTTTGTAACAAAGTAGTAATTTTTGTTATTTGTTTTTGATTATTTTTTTGGCATTTTTGCCGTCATTGGACGGTAGATAGTTAACAGGCAGATGGGAAACAAGGAGAGAGAGAGAGAGAGAGAGAGAGATAGGTATGACATGAACAAAGCTGGATTCAAACCTGAGATGTTGCAGTTAGTAACACATCAGCTACCAGGGTGCTCCACGAAGTACTAATTTTAACCCAAAAACCATGATTTTTCCCTAGGTTGTTTTTGTACCTAAACCTTAGCCAATCATAGCTTTGTTACATCATAAAACAGTTATTTCTGAAAGAGTGATTTGTAATGGTTTTGGAAGGCATGGACAAACAATGTTGTGTTGTGAATTGGGGTATCAGATAAGAAAACACGTATATGTGCTGTGCTGGAGGGCATGAACAAACAACGTAGTTTGTCATTTAATTCAGAGGACTTGGTGGTCAAAATCTGGCTTTGGTGGATGTCAGGAGAAAGCCACAAACAGTAAGGTTTTGTGGCAAAGGAATAATGAGCCAGGGCTGGTTTTATGATTTTGGCATGGCCCTTTAATCTTATATCTTACAGTAAAAGTACTTCTTTCTTTTTTTCTTGTATGCTACAGCTTTCAAGTATACAGTTTTGCAGTTTTACAGGTTTCTTCCTGTTTTGACATGAAATTGCCCCCATGCACAAAGCCAGGTCCATTAAGAAATGGCTTTGAGAGTTTGGTGTGCAAGAACTTGAATGACAAACACAGAAGAAAACAGAAATCTTGTGGAAAGCCTTCAGAATAGTGGAGGCTATTATAGCAGCATATGCCTATGATTTTGGAATGACGTGTTTAACAATCACATATGGGTGTAATGCTGTGGTGACCACATGCTTTTGGAGATACAGTCTATTTTTTTTCTCAATACACAATGTTCAGGTGAGGATACCATGTTAAGTGGCCAAAGGAGTATGTGAGTGTATGCATTGGATTACACATAGTACACATTAGGAACATATTGTTATTGCTGGTGAAGCCTCCGATTGCAATGGCTCAAGCAGTTTCCAGTAGATGTTTTTCACAAATCTAACATGAAATTAAAGCTCTTGGCCTTGGTTATTTACTGGAAGCACTGTCCTGTTGTGTTGACCCACTGGTGACACACACACACACACAGAGCTGACTGTGAGTAGTGGATCATTTTCTATCAGACATTTCCTAACAGGAGAAAACAGAAAAGGGTCTTGTTTTTCTCACTGCAACAGGCTTTGATGAAAATCTACCATGGCTATCCGTGAACATATAGGTACTGTCATCTGGTGTGGTTAGTCAGGTGCTGACAGTATCTCCTTGTTTGTGATCATTTTAGGAGGTGATAGTGTAAACTGTCAACTTGTACGTTTAACATTATGGTCTGTATCACCAGTTTTGCTCAGTAAACATGATTTCCCCTTGATTTACCCACATGACAAGGCTATCTCTGCTTTATGGATATTATCGGAACAGTGGTTATCAAAAATATAAATATAAAAGAGGCACCTGGAAAATGGACTGATTTAAAAAAAAAAAAAAAAAAAAAAAAAAGAAGTATTAGGAGTATTATCAACATGATGTGAGAAATGGCAGTCACACCTTTTTATTTAATATACTTATCTGACACTTTTATGAACAATTTTAAGAGAGTGAAAAACATACATAAAATAAATTTTGACTCTAAACAGTCACCATCACCACTGTATATAACAAAAAGAAATGGTAATAGAGTGTCAGCCATAGAGCTCTTTAATTGACCAAAAACATTAAACTACACAATTCTCACAGAACAAATATATGTATGTATTCAACAAATACAAAACAAAATGAGAAACTCTATTATAGCATGCATTGGAATAAACCTATACATATGTTTATTTTCTTTTTTAGTAAACATGTTTTGGTGCAATAACTTTATATTAATTTTTATATTTTACTTTTGAGTTAAATATAAAATATACTAAACCAATTGTGACATGAACACATATGTGTAGAAAGTAATATGCAAACAGGAATCAGACATGCTTTCTAGTGTGGAACACACATTTAAGATTAAATATATACAGTGCGTGAGATGACGTATCTCCTTTTCTTCAGGTTTTTATACTGATTAGTTAATTTCTTCTTTAAAGGGGACATATCATGCACATTTACAGATCTATATTTTTAATCTGGGGCTCTACTGGAATATCTTTGCATGATTTACAGTTGTAAAAAGTCCTTATATATCTTGTACTGGTCCTTCATGCAGCCCCTCAGTTCAGCCTCTGTCTGAAACAGGCCGTTTTAGCTCCTGTCTCTTTAAGGCCCCCCTCCCGATGAGCTCACTCTGTTCTGATTGGTTAGATTCTGGAAATTACATCACAGACAGTTTCCTGCCACTCGAGGCTACGTAAACAAACCAACCAATGTTGCAAACAAAGCGTTCAGAGCAGGTTGAAGCCTGGGCTTGACTTGCAGGTAGCATTTCTACACACATTCACCTCAAGTTTTGGAACTTTTACCATGTTTATCATAGATGTCTGACATCATACCAGTAAATAAGAAGTAGAAAACCAGCAAAAAATCACAATATGTCCCCTTTAAGATATTTTACAAGTCAGGGTTAGGGTTTAAACAATTTGTGTCTGTACCTGCTAGGATGTAATTTTTCTACTCTTGGAACTTTTATTAATTTTTATTTGCATTTGTATGTGTCAGTTGTGTCTCACCTGATCATTAATTAGGAGTCACACCTGTATCAAGTGATTTGGTGAATATGTAAGTATATGTGTGTGTGTGTGTGTATACACTGAAATATATCACTTTCTCTCTGTGCAGCTGAGTGGAATAGTCATAGGAGAAAAAAAAACATGCTATGAATAAAATATCCTTTGAGCAAACATCTCATTCACACCTGCAATTGGCAGTCTAATTCTGTATGTGATAATTATCTATCACATCATTTTCAAAAAACAGCACAGCATGCTCTGACCTTGAAAGACAGAATAATGAACATGAACACATGAGCAAGTGGATATTGGTGCATACAAAACATTCAAATATGAAACTGATACACATAAAGCTGCAGTATATTCCTAGAGATTTACAGAGTTGTCAGATGTCTGAATATTGTTTACATCAGCTGAGGAATTTCTAGGAACATTTCGGCTGTTATTAAGGCTCAAACCGCTGCTGCTGTTCATGTAAGGCCCCGGGGTGTCTTTTGTAACTTGGTATCTGATCCCAAAAAGACTGCAGATTTTCTTCAACATTAGGTCGAGAATCTCCTCCTCCTCTGAGGGCTGAGTAAGAGAGGAGGGAAAAATCATTGTTAGGGTGACAGGAATTATTAGAGAGATTCATTTAAAGAGCGCTTCTGACCCATGATCTCTATTTGAATGTATTTGTTTCCTTTTGGGCAGTGTGAAATACAGACATCTAAAGATGGAAGTGCAATTTAGTTCTGGTATGTAACTGCATGGGGAACACCTAAACCCCACAGAGAATAACAATGACATGATTGTGTTTCCTCTATTGAGGTGACATTTTGCAGGTGTACAATGGCCCTTGTAAAAACATTTTTGGCTGGACCTTAGGGATAAGCCCTATAAACATGAATGTCTGTCACTGACTAAGTGATGAAGTCACACCGTTAGCCAGGATAAAAGCTGTTGTAATTTTCACTGTAAGACTGTCAATGTCACTTTATTAAGTTTTAATATTTTTTCAGGTGAGAAAGTAATCATTTAGATTCCCAGTATGCAGTCAGTTTATCTAAATAATATCCCAGCTGCTAGCAGCCCGACTCCTGAGATGATCAGTCGGTCAACATCTGTCGTCATCCCGGGCAGAACGTGATCCAATGAACTGATCTGTGCAGCTCTTTGGTAATTTACTGCTGGCTCTAATGTCTCTGTAGCATTATGATATATGATATAATTCCTTTTGGAAGATTAATGTTGATCTCACAGATGAAATCTAACAATTGCAGCTGCCACATTAGTTTGTCTGAATGTAAAATGAAACTTCTTGTTTTTACTGGATGGAAAAAGCACTGCCTCTGGGGCTCTATATGTACAAATATCACCACATTTCAATGAATAAAAATGTATAAAAATGAACAGAACACTCTATATTAAATTTGGTATTATTTTATTAAGCTACATAACAGTTTAGATTTTTATTATAGCTACATTACAGACTGAATAACATAATTTACTGCATCTCTGTCAACACACCTGCCTCACAGTACAGTGAGGCAGGTGTGTTGAAGCTGAGCTGGTGCTGTCAGCAAATACGCTGCTGTTCTAGTTGCAGAATGATCGTACTGTGTCCTCAGAAGTTTGTACTCCCGAGTTGAACTTGCCAAGTCTGAACTATCAAATTCGCAAGTCTGAACTTGCCGTTACTTGGTTAAGAGAAAGGCCCTATGTCAAAGACTGGTGTACTTCCTGGGGGCTTGGTCTCCATGTGTCGCCACTTCCTGTATCCGTCGTTTCAAATTAAAAGCCCTCTAGCGTTTCATACACAGTCCAGCCATATACAAGGTTTTGACCTAGTCTTGTTTGAAAAGAAACTGTCAAAATCCTGTTCCATACTGTCATGTCTTTGTCTGTGGATAATACACAGTCTATGGTTATAATGTAGACGACATAAGTAGTTAATATTTAGGATTGAGAACAAAATGAAATAATGAAATACATGTTATTAAACTTAAAGTTTTTTGTCAATCAAGCTTATTTTCATAAGTTTTATTGGAGTTAATTTTTTAAAAATCTTTGATCTCTTTTTATACAAAATGCCTCCTTTCAACTTTTTTTTTTATTTTTTACATAACAACATTTTTCCAAGCTACACTTTTTTCCCCCATAATGTGCCATGAATGCTGAGGAGTGAGGCGGTGATGACAAGTGACAACTCAGTTATCATGAAAAATGAAATTACATCATGAAATAAAAGTGTCACTGTGAAATAAAACTACTGAGAGAAAAGCACATCATTTCTAATGAGGTGCTAGCTTGCAGGCGAAAAAAAAGGGAAAGCTCACACTCATTATTTGTTGAAATAGAAAACTGCTGAAATATTGAAATGAATCAGTTATGAGTCTGTGGTTTTATCATTTTTTCATTGTAAAATAAAAGGTGCATAAAGCCTATAATGAAATAAAAATGATATGCTCAATTATACATTTTACTATATTTATTCATTAGGATGTATATTTCATAATGTCTCATTTATTTAATACTGAAGTCTTTGCTACTCCATACCGTCTAGCATCTCTGTGACCTGTGATTTGATTGATGGCTGCTGCTTCATGGTGGACTTGCTCATAACTTCTTCATTAGGAATATATATACAACCTATTCCTAGTGAAGAAGTTATTTAACTCCTATAGGAGTTAGATCAACCGTGCATATGGGGCCTTTTGACAGAATGACATGAGAAACTAATTAGTTCACATTTTAGGTTTCTGCAGTTTTGCTTACATGTGACAACTGAGAGAATTACATTAGCTCAGTTTTCTAGACTTTCTCATGAGAACAGTTATGGATTGATTTGGAATGACTACCATGCTAGCTGTGATGCAGTCTGGATGGCTGAAAATATGATCTGATGGTGGGCCTACTCTAAAGTAAACAAAAGCTGCTATGGAATACAAAAAGAGGTGAGGAAACTAATATTCAAAGAAGAAATTCTGCCAAGGAGAGGCTTACAGCGTCAACCTTCAGCTGCTTTTTTGTTTGCCATGCCACGATTAAGCCAACCTAACACAGGATAGTAAAAGAAAATCAAGGGGTCAGATCAATTTTTCTGTGAAACTGAAGCTTTTGGGTGCTGAAGCATAATGAGCAGGTAAAGAACTATGATCTTCTAAGGAAACATATAATTTCAGCCTTGTACCTTGCACGCCAGAAGCACGCTTTAAGAAGGCATATTGTTTCTGTCCACCTGGTGAACTTAAGTCCCACATTCATTCTCCCTTTAGCTCTGATTTGGTCTCCACCAGCATCTGAGTGGAATATGTGTCTCTTAATCTGCTAAATGCTCCACTATGTTCACAAGCTAGTTGTTAACTTTGTCAGCAGTTATGTGATGGGCAGGTAGTGTATATGTATAGTGGGTATATCAAAGTTTTTCTGCTGAAAACAGCGGCCCAAACTACTGTATATACATACAGTTGTTTATACTGTGCAGTTTAAAGTAAATTGAGATTGTATTTTCAGGGCAGCTATTGACTGTCTCTCGTAAGCAGAGATGATACCTTGTCAACTCACACAAACCAAGAGTGCATATCCATGTGCAGTCATTTTCAGACTGTCCTTCTCACAGATGCGACCATTAAATTCACGTTTTATCAAATTAATTAGATTTATCAACCAGCCCTAATACTACATTATGTTGTGCGTATGCCTTAAACAATATATACTGTATGTATACAGTAAAGATGATATTTTTTGGTTTAAACACATTAGTCTTAAAACAATGACTTATGATAAATATTACCTTGTGATATATTTGCTCCTGATTGAATGCCACAAGGATCACAGAGATGAAGAGATTGAGCACCACAAAGGTCATGAACACAATACAGGAACCAATAAGGAATGCACCAAGCAGAAGGTTGTAGTCCAAAACCTGGTAAACAACAAATCAGTGAGATTTCACTATCAACTTGACATCAAACCAACTACATATGAAGAGAGAGAAAAAGATCCATACATATGGCTATTTGTTAGAGATACTGCAGTATGCACTTATTATTACTCAAGATTATAATTAAGTATTCAATCTGTGAGTAGGTTTCGATCTCACGTACCTCGTCATAGTTAAAGATGCCTATCTGAAGGCTGATCATGGTCAGGAGAGCATCCAATAAAGTTCTATAAGAGGACATCTTCCAGCCATAAATCACGTTGCACTAGAAAGAGTATGATCATTATATCAGCAGAGGAACCAATGAAATCATCTCTTTTAACTTTGAAGATAATGGACTGAGATTAGGGTCATTAGTATTTCATGCCCCACATAGATTGCAATTTTAACTTTTTTTAGGAGAATATGCAAAGAACTAGATCAAATTAGAATATTATAAATTCATGAATATATGAATTAAATTAAATCAACCACCCACAGTACAATACTCCACCAGCAATGGCTTTTATGTTAATTTTAATTTAAGTGTTAATTGTGTTAATTTATTATTTAAGTCCCAATCATTTGGAAAAAAACAGACACTTTTCAGAAAGTAGAACTTTGAAAGAGGGAGGAACTTAGTAAAAGGGGAAGATACTCACCAGAATGGCATATGCCATAAACATGATCACAATAATCACAAGGAAACCCAATATGTCACTCCAGGCTCGCTGCAGTGTCGCTGTGATCATGTTCATCTTGGGGTTCAATCTTAGCAGGTGCCACAGTTTGATTGTGGCGAGCAGAACCAGGAAGGCAATCAGATACTGAAGCAGAGAATCAGCTGTGGCTGTCTCGTAAAAACTGGGAAATCTACACACACAGTAAAAATGGTGAAAAATAGTACAAAAAACACCAAAACATGGTGTAATGATTTTAGAAGAGTTTAGAACAGACAAATATCAAATAAACAAATGTTTGAAAGCAAACACACGATAACAATATAAAGCCATTACTGCACGTTTTCTACACTTGTGAATGTGGCTTGACACTTGTCCTACCAATGAAAGATTAAGCATAAGGTTGAAGTCAGTTTATGTTAGTCTCACTGGTCTTTGTTATTTTGGTAGTAGGTCATATCACGATTCCCAAGCAGAGTCCTCTTGATGAAGATAGCCACGGCGCTCCAGCTCAGTACGATGATAGTTAGCTCAAGAAGGTTCCACTTGCTCCTGAAATACGCCCACCGCTGCTGCTTCATCAGTTTACCCTGACAGGAAGAGAAAAGAAAAATGATTGTTAAATGTAACACAACAGGAGCCAGTATGTGTGAATGACCATTGTTTTGTTCCAATAATCTTATAAGAAAAAAAACAACAAAAAACAACGGTATACAGCCATGGTAGTGAATCAGTATGGCTGTATTTAGGCATAGCAGTGCTTCAAGCTAAACGCTAACATCAGCATGCTAACACTCTCATAATGTGCCATGGTTCCTCTCACGCTTTTGTTCTCCCATTTTCAAGCTCCGTCTCTCGCTCTCATGCTAAAATGTCTGTTCTGTTTGTATGAAGTATGCTGTCCTTTGAGTTTATTAGAGACTGTCCTCTCAAGAAAACTGATAAAATCAAAAAAGCAAGTGCCCCAAAATGATATATCTTTATGTTCAACTGACAGAAGCCCTCTAGCAGCCACAGTAATTATTACAAGAGGAAAGGAGGAAATCATTTGAACAATGACGGCTTTGGAAGGAATAGACAAATCATCCTACCAAATACTGCCCTCAGGGGCGTCAGATCTGAAAATGCTTCTATGTGTCGTTCTGGGGTGCATCAACCAACAATGTGTTTTGTTGTTTAATTTTGAGGACTTGCTGATTTATTAAATACCAGTCGCCATCACACAGCAGCAGGAACGATACCAATGAGGAGCACCTGAGCATATTTTTATGCACATGGCAAAGCATCCTTAACAGCATTAATTATTTAATTATTTTATTCTTTGGACAAAGCCATAGGATTAATCCGAATCTAAAGATACTTGGTGATACTTGATGGTCTGTTTTTTTTTGTTTTTGTTTTTTTTTACAAATCAGACAAGAAATTTTGAAATAAAGCAGCTGTCCTCAAAATTAATCTTCTTGAGCTCCATCAACGCTGTGGAGATATTTTTATTATAAGTCCAGACTTCATTTCCTCTAGAGAATCAAAATATGTTTTTCTGTTCTGTCAACATTATTATTAGATTGCCTTTGATATAATATTTGCAGTGGTGACATCACTGTGTGCATGGAGGCGTATATACTGAACAAACCTCTAATCATTAATAACAAAAAATTTGGGAACAGATAGTATTGATGCACATTTTACTCTTTACTCTTTTTGCTCAGACAGACTAATCATTATTAGTCTCAATCAATCATGATTATAATCATGGTCTGGAATTTCAGTGTGTTGTGAGCTAAATCATAAATACAGCTTATAAGAAGTTATTGTCTTCTTTTTCTGGCATATTTGGGTTATGTTTGATCCTATTTGGGGTTTTATTATTATGTTGTGGGACTTCATGGTGCTTTACAGTGGTTGTACTCTGTAACCCGCCTCCAGTTCACCCACATATTCTCTCAAATATCACCAAATATGTGTATTAAATGTCACAAGAAGCCATTCAATAGTTGTTGAGATATTTCGCTCATAAACCACAGATGCCAAACTCATGGTGTTGCTGGGGTCACCTCAGGGATCAATTAATTCCAATTAATTCAGCAGAAGTTGAGATATCTCAATGAATAAGTATAATAACTCTGAAATGACAAACACAGTACCTTCTAATCCTTTAAAACTAACTTGCTATTCCACAAGTAAGTTTATCGACTGTGGATATGGTTAAAATATATAAATGGGTGTATACAGTCATGCAAATCATAATATATTAATGCCGATTGAAAGAATCTTTCATTTGTGCTTTTTACTTGTTTATAATTCAGTTTACTCCCTGATAAATGGTTGGTTTCAGACACTTAATCTTTACTATAATGTGATTTAATATGCGTTATTTCTGAGCAACTCCTTGATCTCAATGCTGTTTTGATATCCAAATTTCTTGGTGAACTTCAAAGGGGTGTGCAAAAAAGTTTATAAAAAGCTCCTGTCTTACATTTTGTCAAGCACAGTATTAAAAGAAACACTTATTTCTGTGCACATGTTGCAGTATCAAAATCATTCACGAGACACATTTATGTCTCTGCGTCATCGTAGGAAGCACAATGGGACCTCAAAGTCTCAGAAATTACAGTTAATGGTGAACAAACATTAACATAAAGCCAAATGTGCTGAAGACAGAGGAAAGTCCTACTTGAAATATGACTCAGTGCTGTAACAAAAAACTTTTCTATAGAAGAGGAAGTGATTATGACCTGACTAAGAGCTGTTATCGAAGAAAATCACAGAAAAGTTGAACACTGACATCTTCACAGCAACATGATGAATGAATCATCATTAACACATTACTGTTAATGTTTTCAGATATTTTTTTTGTGATGTAACACAATAGTTAAAGAGCCATAATCAAAGCGCTTGTAATGTCCTGTGTAATTTATTAGGGTGGGCGATTACAGGAAACATGAACTGTGGAGTTGAACAGGGTTTGACAAGCTACTCTGAATGAGCTGGAAATTATTTATTGATGTGATGATAACCACATTTTGAACACAGTAGTTTCATCAGATATGAAACCTCAAGTCAATCTCTCTAATGTTAAAAATCCTCTTGTTAGACTGATTCTTGCCAGTCGCAGTGTAGCACAGAACAGGGATGTAGTTCTGGGGAAAACTGGTCAGGAAAGCAAAAAGCATCTAGAAGAAGGAAGAAGTCATGTTGGTGTTTACCTGCAGGAACATGTAATAGAGGATGAAAAGCAAGTATATGATCTCAGCAGCCATAACGAAGATGTGAAGACCACCAGGTGACTGGTAAAGGCGAACAGTCCGCAGCTCACTGTGGAACTGAAATGCTCCTAAAAAATCAATAGAAACAGTTTATTTAAACACATGCAGGCCAGCAATCTCATATTCATATAGTACTGGCTATCAATGTGAAGTGAGAAAAAATGATTACACTGTATTGTACTCACAGGCTGAAATTACAATTAGATTGTAGGAAGCAACAAAATCTGACAGTATGGTTTAAGATGCACAGTTTGTGTAACAATAATGTCCATTTTTTCACAAAGCTTTAACTGGATTATCATGACAATTTTTAGAGAGAACCACAGACCTTACCTATAGCTGTGGTCTCCAACAAGAGCGTCACAATGCAGAAGAGGTTAACGTTAGCATTGTAAACGGTGAACTCAACAAAGATCGCCCTTGTGTATATATCCAGCCATTTGTTTGTGAATAGATACTCAAGGGTCCTGCAGAAGAAGTACACAGCAACATCTTTACTGTTGGCCTCTCTAGTTTTAAGTGTCACTCTTGTGTTCAAATAATATTTCACACCATCCAACTACAAAATATATTTTTTAACATCTTTATATTTTTAATGTTATGATTACTTAACCTATTTAGTGCACAGAGAGACTTGCAGTCCGGTAGAAAAAAGGGCAAAAAAGTTTGGTTTTCATAAGTATTGATGCATTCCTGCTAATGTAACACACCTGCTGGCATTTTGTGAATCTGGGCCGAGCTCCGCGACAAAGCCTCCTCCTCTGTAGAGCACCATTTGGCCCCAGACAGGGTAAGCTCTCAGCTGAGCCTCTGTCTGGTACTTCCAGGGGCTAAAGGTGCTCATAGAGATATTATCTCTTGTAGAGTGATTCCAGCCTGGGTCGTAGGAGTCCATGTCCTCCACCTCCCAAGAATATGAAGCATGACAATCTGGCACAAAGTGGAGCATGCAGTCTGCAATCTCACAAGAGTTCTTCTGCACTCTCACTTGACGAAGACGGGCATTGCCCACTAGTTTGGAGTTTCCATCTGTGATAAATCCTGGAAAAGACATTTTAAAGATTGTTTTTTTTATCTCTCAGTCACTGCTGGATGAAAGTAGAAAGTTTTAGGTTTGTGGTCTTCATATGTTATACATTTAAACACTTGGGTGTTACTTACATACTTACTACTTGTGAGCCCAGAATTGTTTTAGAGGTGTTTCACATATATTCACAACTATCACTATTTGTCAGTTGTGCCTTTAATTCAATAACGTGGATGGCTGCCATATTTTATGCTAAAATCATTAAAATTATTTAAAAATTAAAAGTACGATCATGCTGCTCTAATAAGAAATAAGACTATATAAGGATTCTGTTTCTAAGGTGTGGACTTGATTGTTGTTTAATTCTACAGAATGAGACAGAGCAGTTTGCTTTTCTGGACATCACCCAAGGTCTTAAAAAACTTTCAGACTTTTGGCACAAGAGGACATTGTTCTTACAATAAAAGCAAAACAACATGTGAAAGTTTCTTTGGCATAAGGCAGCACAAATCCACTTCTGTGTTTGCGTCACTGAGCAGAGCACTTTTATCTGATGAGAAATGAGAAAAAGGAAATGTGTGCAAATTGTTTCTGTCTTATTATAGTTCATAAATAATAAACTAAAAATTCTGGCTTTGTATCACAATGACAGCAAAGAAAGAGAAAACCTTAATAAAAATGCAGTGTTACCTATTCTAAGCACGTCAATTTCCTCGCTGTGGTGAATGAATATATGGAAGAAGAAAAAGAATTGCCTGTGTTATATAAGGATTCACAGTTGAAAAGGCTGAAACTGGAAAGAGATTAAAATGGTTTGCATTTACCTTGACTAGACCTCATGGATAGAATACATTTCCTTTTTGAATAACTTAGTTGTGCTGGGTGGGCATTTGCAAACATGCACACTGGTTAAAGTTCAGCTGGGAACACTGGTAAAACCCAAAAGCTTTCTTTGCAGCTCTGACACTAAATCTTTTGGTTACCTAAAACAACAGAATCTGATCACATCTCATCCATCCACCACATTTTTACCTGGATAAATTCCAAAGAGGTTACTGAGTAGAGATGTGTTGGCCCAAGTGAACACGTCCCCAAGACTCATGCTGTCTGAGACGTCTTCACTGAAGCTATCCCGAATGTGTTGGTTCAGGAAGAAAGCATTTGGGTCTCTCTGGCCGTACG
This sequence comes from Thunnus thynnus, assembly GCF_963924715.1. NCBI lineage: Eukaryota > Metazoa > Chordata > Actinopteri > Scombriformes > Scombridae > Thunnus > Thunnus thynnus. Next base: position 10,257,924 of record NC_089527.1, on the reverse strand, counting down.
CCACCAGCAGCAACATCCACATGAACCCGATGTAGGCTGCAAAACACATCAACGCAACAAAATAACACATTACAGTTCTCCAAATTTAAGATGCAAAAACAGGACTGGGGGTCAAACTGAAAAATTCTCGATTTCTGGCTAAACGCCAGACTTAAGTTGACCTAACATTTGATTCATGGTTAAGTTGTTTAGATTTTAAGAGACAGCTATAATCTTCACAGCTACAGAATTGCATCATCATACACACACAATATGAAAAGTTCAAATATTTAAATGGAAAAAAAGCCCAAATGGATATTTAGTTATGTGAAAATATAGGATACCGCATAATTACAGTATCTCAGTATTTTGGATTCAAGACCAATGTCCATTTTTTTTGTATGTAGAATTTGCCAGATGACCTTTCATATTTTGGCTTGTTGGCGTCAATTGAGCCCCATGGTTGAGGTTGAAACTTCACATATATTCTGTTGTCATGTGTTTCTATAGTAACAGACATACTATCAGTGAACTTGCCTTCTGAAATATAATCTTTACAAATGTCCTTGAATTATGATTGATTGACATACCAATCTCCTGTTGGAAATACAGCCAGTAAGAATAAAAAAACAATAAACCAGTGTTTCTACTTACTCAAAATCTCTCTGAGGAGGGCAAAGGCTTTCTGTTCCTTTATCTTGTTCATCCTCATCTTCTCAATGTCTGCAGGAGGAGGTGGCTCATAAAGACTGCTGTCCCGTCCGACTGTTTGTGTGCCCTTACAGTCATCTGTGGGTGCAGAGTTGTGGCAAAACAATTGCATGACTTCAAATTTGAGACAAAAGAAATTGTATCTTGAGAGTGTTTCTTTTTACCTGGATTCCTGTCATTTCCTTCTAACGCCACATTTTCTAAATCCTCCTCTTCAACTTTCTTTATTAAAAGCGCAAAGAAGACTGCGAGACCCAGCACCTGTGATAAGAGGCATTAACATAAGTGATTACAGAATGTAGCATCTGGCATGTGCTCATAAATAATTATCTGTGTAAAAAGTTCAAATTACGAGAAAACTATGAAATCGAGCCATTGAGAACACATAAACATAATTGTACTGGTGAGGTATTATGCTTTTCATGAAGAGGAGAAACAACATGTACTTCTTCTCACCTTCAGTGGCTGAATAACAAAGATACTCTGAAAAAAGGAGACATTCATGGATATCAGCCAGCTTATAGAGCGTTCCTTTCCAAATTTCAGCCCATAAAGCATTGTGAAATATCCCGATACAAAACTGGTTGCGATCACTAGCAGCCAGCCGACAAAAATAAACCACCAGGGTAGCCCTCCATGACAGCACACCCTTTTCTTCTGATTACCATCACCGTCTCTGCTGTCGGCAAAGCTGCAAGTGAAAAGAGTGGAAAAAATACCATTTTCTCAAATATAGCTCCCTTTTTGAAGTAAAATACTCACACTTGAGCTTTCAGAATGACATTTTTACTGGGAATTTCCTACATTCTGTCCTTCACATTAGTAGTTATGATATGAACTACATGCACACAGTAACTGATAAAAATTGTGTTAAGTGGTTAAAAAGGTATATTATACCAGTGATTTTGCAAGTTTTAGCTCATCACCCACAAATTGTGTATTCCTTAATGAATCACCAATAACAAGAAGATTATTGATGTCCACTCCCATATCTGTGCACTGAATATGAAGCCAGCAGGTGATTAGTTTAGCATAAAGATTTACATTAACATTACGTAAATACATCTGCACAATGTCTTGTGTTTTGAACAAATGCAGATTAACTTAAAGAGTCCAGACCTGCTCTATGTGAAAAGTGCCCTGAGATGACTTTTGTTGTGATTTGGCGCTATATAAATAAAAATTGATTGATTGAACTTCAAAACTAGATAGATATGACTAATTTACACATTTTGTCTTTGTTTTGTTTGTTTTATCAAAAACAAAATGTAAAAACAACACGTTATGGTTTTAGTGGGGGACTGCATGCTGTGCACAGTGGTCGGGTGCAGTGCCTTGTCACTAGGGAAGACTCTAGGAAGTCATCGCACCCAGCCAACTAATGGTTCCAGCATGTAACCTTGTAAAACTGCAACTCTCACAACAAAAATGAGACATTTTGAGACACTTGTAAATTTGTGAAATTTAGAGGTGTTTGTAGGCTGTTGTTTTAAATTTTGGACAAAGTAAGACTATTTGTTTCCCTCTGCTCACAGCTTTTATGCTAAACTAATCATCCCCTCGCTTCACAGCTTCATATTTACAGTGTCCTCTGCAAGAAGGCAAATAAGCCCATTAACAAAAATATCAACAAACTATTCCTTTAAGATTTCATGCATAAGTCAGCAAGTACACTGTACTGTATTTACAGTACAAAGTAGCTAACTGATAAAGTAAAAAGAGGCTTAAAGACCATACCACTGGTTTTAGCTCAGTGCATCATACAACATTACTGCCAGCTGTTTTCTAAACCTACTGCTCAATCAGCAATTGGATTCCATTAATTCCAGCACCAGTTTGCAGAAAAGAATTTGAAAACCCCTGACAAATTTACATTATTGGTATCACATTTGTGGGAAGGGACTATTTTATTCTCAACTTTTGAATGCAATGCCTATCAGCAGCAACTTTCTCATCTTGGATGTCAGAGTGTCCTTGAAAGCACAACCAATAATATGATAGAGTAAGAAAGAAAAATAAAAACAAAGATAAATAAAAAGACAAAGACAAAAAAAACATTAATGAAGATGACAAATTTTCCTCTATCACAATCAAGTGACTTTCAAAGCTCCAGCATACTCTATAAAGTGAAAATACACACAATTTGTAGATAATAGGCTAACACATGCAGAACCCTTTTACTGAATGCATTTTGTACTTTTTCTGTGTGAGTTCATCTTGGTTCATGCAGCTGGATGTAAAGAGCTGATCTTCCAGGAAGCCCTTCATGCCCTGGACTTGGTGCAGAGCCTGACTGTAGCTGTGTGGGGTTGGGAATCCGGAGGATCCCAGCAGACTCAGCTCTCTGTCAATGTGACACAGCTGCCGGTATAGATACTGGGTTTTGTTGCTTTTCTGCTGTATTCCATCCACTGCTGTCTTAGGATGCACACTAGCACTGTTTTCTGGAAATATACATAATTTCATAAAATTGTAGGCACATGTTGCATGTATGAGTCGTTGTAATAGACTAAGGGGCGAATTCACAAAAGAATTGTGCACCACTAAACCTGCACAAATAAGACAAAAAGAAACCGTGTGATTCACAAAGCACCTGCAAAGGGTGAAGTGCACCCCTAACTGCGCTGCCAAGCAAATAGCGTATCAGTGCTCCTTTGCCATTTGTAAGTTTTTAAATTAGGTAATATACATACATTTGCATGCAAATTGGCCTATTTATATGCAAATGAGCAATGATCCAAAACAGTCCAATTGACAAAGACCAGTGTTAATAGCCACACGTAGTAGAGTGAAATTATTAGCGTCTTCAGAGAGTTGGTGGTAACTGAAGCGCAGGTGTGTCATGCCCAGACTTTCCAATGATCATGGCACCACCTGTTTGAGAAGCTAATGAGGCACTGAATGATATTTTTATTTTGTCCTCCTCTTCAAATCATGCCATCTTCTTTTGCAGTTTGAAGGTGTGCGTTTGGAAAAACCGACAGCACTGACAGACTAGAATATTAAATCCCAAATACGGTTTCTCTCAGTCACATTTAAATTCCTTGCCTGAAGTTTTAGGGAATGCCTCTGCACTTTGTTGTTCAGGACGTGTAGCTCATGGTCTGAACATTTAATTTTTCTCTTTCTCTCTGCCATTGTCCTGCCTACTGTGTTCTTGGCGCAAAGGCAACATATATACTTTGCCACATGGATAATTACAATCAGACGCAAAACGAGGGCAAATTTCACTCAGCTGCAAAACTTATAGGCATGTTTGCACCGAAATATCACTAGCACAATATCTTTGGTGAATGAGACCTTGAGATGGGGCAGATAGTGGTTGCAAGTGATGCACAATTCATGGTGCCATCAGCGGCTGCAATCCGTTCTTTGTGAATTGAAGCCCTTTCCCTGTTTTGCCAGCTTATGCTCAATTTTTATTCATATATTTATTTGTAGATAGAAATGTAAATAGACATTTTATTCCTGTCTTTGTGAAAAGCTGAGACATATTGTTAAGATTAGGGTTTCCTGTCCACATTCCAAGCTAAATAGATACATACTACTGTACTGGAAAGTAAAATCTGTGGAGCTTACAATCATAGTCGATCATTAATCAGAAAATTACTATTTTTTAGCATCTAACAACTACAGCTTCTATGAGGCTTTGACAGAACTACTGTGACTATCAAAAATAATCAGGTATGCTGTGCAAATACTTCTGAATAGCAAAGAACCCTCTACAGCTAATGCAAAGTGAGTTAAATGGAACTGAATTTACTAGTAAGTGGTGCTGAATGTGGACAGAAACTGAGTATCAAGTGTTACTTTTTTAAAAGGAGTGATGAAAGCTCTTCATCACACCAACCTCACTCCATACTATAACTATATATATATAATAATAATGTACTGGATCTAATAAAGACAGAATTGTATAAATGTCACAGTATCCACTATCCACAAAAGGACACACCTGGTAGCTGAGACTGGACAAAGTTGTGAAGGTTCTGTGTTGTGGACTGGGTGTTGTCACTGATTTTGTTGTTCTGTTTGATGAAGTCTTCCACCACAGAGAGGACAGCATTGATATCAACTTGTTGTCCTGGTCCAAATTCAGAGTCTGTGCATGGGATGTTGCTTTTCACAGTCTCAGAGAGTGAGTGGGCGATTCTTGTGATATCCTGAGAGGGTAGATTTTTAAATATACAGTACCAGTCAAAAGTATGGACACACTTTTTCATTCTAGGGGATAGCAAGGTGTGTCCAAACTTTTGATTGGTATTGTATGATTTTTACATATAGAAAATGACATCTAATATGCAGTAAATGAAGCACAGTGTATGTGTCCATCATTTTTTTGAACATATAAAAGGAGTATCATAGTCCACACAATGTTTATTATATCACTTGGATGCTGCTTATTTAGCAGCCCTTAAGTATTCTGTGTAAACACAGAAAATAGCTACCCACAGTAGATGAAAAACATAAATCACCTACCTTGATGACACTATCTAAAGTGACAATGATGTTCACGTTGGCAGTGGCAGTCTGTGAGGAACGAGTCTGTGAAGTATTCTCCTGCTCAAGTGCAATCGATTTTTCTGGTTTGCGCTTGCAACAAGATGTCTCCCAAGGACGAGTGTTTCTGAAGATGCTAACAATGAGAATATTCAATGGAAACATCATGAGAGAACTCTGAACTCCAATCATGAACTGTTGCCAGGTGAATTCAAAGTGACCTGGGAACAGAGAGAGAGATAGAGAGATTATTTTTAAATGCTTTTGCCATCCACGAAATAATAAATAAGGTGTGTGGCTCGTCCATAAAATAGAGAGCGATGCCATTCTCAAATAGTGCATAAAATAGACTACTGCCCTTTTTTCATAGAATAAATTGTGCTGTAATGAAAATGTGTCGTACCCAGGTCCATAGTCTGCTCAGAAGGGTCTGTTGGGATGCCATAGAACATGATGCTAGTCAACATGGTACAGAGCAGTAGGGAGAAACAGCAGGACACTCGCTGAACACACGTGAAGGTGCTGCTAGGTGGTCGACTTATTACAGAGTACCAAAGGTGTCCATCACTGAAATCCCTTGTTGTTTTCATGAAGAACAAATTACTGGAGAATAAAAAGAACAAGGTGCAGCACTGTAGTATAAAACATTTTCAAAAACATCTTCATCATCAAACCTTAACCTTTTATTTTATTTTATTTATCGCAGAACCTTGGCACAGCTAGCTGTTGAGTGCCAAAAGAAAGAGCCATAAATCCTCAGTAATTTATCACCTCAGTGTGTACACTTAATATTTATAGAGGCTAAACTGGGATTAGATTAGATTAGTTTTTCACCTTTTATTTCAATTCAGTTGAATTAAATTCAAATAAATGAATAAGTCCCCCTTCACACAAAAATGTGTTTTTATTGTTACTTCACTTGGATGTTTGACTTTCACTGTGCAGAGTTTACCACTAGAAGGTGCTTTTCATCTGTTAAAAGGGGGAAAGTTTCTCTGTGCTCTCCTTAAATCTGATTTTAGATGTGTACCTACGAGCACAATTTGTGACATCATAACTATAGTGTGGAAGCCAATTGTGGTCTAGTACGCAACTTACACAAGTGTGATATGGAAACTTAAAACCTCAAACGCACAAACACTGAGAATTGACTTTTCAGTGAAGTAGGAGACATCTTGTATCCAGCAGGTAAACTTTACAAGTGAACAATATGTGCATATTTATAGATTCTGGATTTTGCAATGAAATGGGTGTAGATGCCATTTTAAGAAATTGTACCTTGGTAGTTGAACTTTTTTTTGTGGGAAAACATAACAGAGTGTATTTGTATGTATTTATGTATTACATGTATGGATGGGGATCTGTCTGTCCTTGACAATAAATTCAATAAATAAATAAATTAAACCAATGCGTTTCAGACAGTCTGCAGATACTGTGTCTGCAGATCCCTACTCCATGCAATTCTTATGTCTTCTCTCACAAAACAAAATACACAAGTGTTGGTGATTTTTTTAAAATGTTGATAGCCCCTCATGAGCATGCAAGTGGGGCTCAGTTGAAAGCTACATCCTACCTGCTGGTTTTCATATGTGACTTTGACATATCAAATCAAAAACTGAGTCTGCTGTAAACTTTCCATTATTCAAACTAAGGTGCGAAAAAGCCATTGCATTTCATTTGCATTTAATCTGTGCTCTTGGTATTCAAATTCAAATGAATGATGATGAAAACTTGTTTGGGTTTCACATTCAGCCTTTAGACCATAACCATATGTTTGTATGTATAATTTTGCTGCCCAGAACCTCAATGCTTTTAACTTACCTGAACCTTTTCAAATCCATCTCTGTCGAAACAGGAAAAACTTTATCAAGGGAACAATCCCCCATGTCTATGGCCAGCCAAGAGTTGCACAGAAAATGCCATTTCTGCTCAGTCTGTAAATCCTGCACTAGGACATTGCTTACATACCTAGGACAAAAGCATAAATGTAAAGACTCCTCAGCTTTTACATTAAAAATTAGCTTTATTCACATGTGACTATGTCTGAAAGTTCATAATTACACCCCAGCTGACAGGCTAAAATGTCAACTTGCTTGACATTGCTCAAATTGCTTGCTAAACAGACCGCAAAGAGAGCAAAATACTTTGTTACTCTGTAGGAAATGACACTGTGTTCTAAGTCTAAGGGCCATATTTTCATGGAGGTGCAACGACTGGTGCAAGCAGTGCTCCAACTTTACATTTGATGCACAGGACAGTTGTTGTTGTTGTTGTATTTTGGTTGAAATTTGGTCCTAGATGTTGCTCTGAAAACAGACATCTCAGAGCGTCCATCTGCGGCTGCTTTGGTGATTTAATCAACAGGATCAAACTAAATACTTGCTGCAGACATGCTGAAACAACAGATTAATTCTTAAAATATAAATAATTTATTTCAGTTAAACACTCTAAAACCAAAATCGCCACAAAAAATCATGTTTAATGTGGTTAGAGCAGGAAAGTCAGTAAATCAGTCTGCATTGATCTATAAATGAATGTGGCTGATTCTTATAGTATGTGCTGTCCACAGCTGATTTATACTGTATGAAAAGCTTCTCACTCAGTTTATTAAATCCCTGCAGCATCTGAAGGCAACATGACAGATATGTTGATAAATCTGCAGCTGAGAGGTGCCATGCCAGAGTGCAGTGCCGTCATGCACGGCAGTTCACGGTGTTTACCTTCATTAAATTTTATATTCTGTATTTGCCTACCAGGCAGGATGCCTCCCTGAGTTGTTGTGCCACAGCCTGATGCTCTGCAGGTCTCCCAAGAAGAAGGGGGTAGTTAGCAGGAACATATCCACCGCACCTCTCTCAAACACACATTTCTTTGGATCTGTCAGGTGGTGTGGCTCACTGTTTCCTTCTGCACCCAGCAGAGTTATTGTCACCTAAAACAGTTAAGAACTCTGAAAGTTAAAACTCAAGCTTCCGAACCTGAGATAAAAGCAATGTAAATTACATGTAAACCAAGTAAAAAGAGAGTTAATAGCTAATACTAACAGCAATCATTTGACTAATGAACAAGTAGCTGAAAGAACCCCACTTTTGGCTATTCAGTGCAATTAAATACAAAATGCTACAAGAGACCAGTCAGAATGAGTATTTCATTGTCTGTCTAATGAAATCTCATCAGCAGTCCCAGAAGTCCAAGAAAATGTGTGTGTTGTGCACACAAGTAAATATTGTAAATGCAAGAGGATAAAACAGCACACATCACACAACAAAATGTAATCAACGACACTCAAGGTATTCTCTAGGATAGACAGAAATGCAAGCACTCAGCACAGTAACACTCCACTATGGTTTAGACCAAAAACAATGGTGATTATGAGAAAACCAAAGAAAAATAAGGAGTGGAAAAGACTGAATGAGATGTTTGTAAAACATTCCTCAAAAGATTCAAGTGGTGAATCAAAATGAACAAACCTGAGTAAACAAGAGAGCAATGAACAGCCTTTTTCTCATCCCATCTTTAGAGTTTATTTTAACCTCCCCTTGTGAGTTTTATTATATAAATAGGAGATCAAATAGTTGCAGGAGAGCATCATTTTTTCACTAGCTTATACAGTGAAATTAAACATGTTGACCTTTGCTATTAACAGTTGGAATGTTATAAATATGATCAGTTCTGCACATGCATTTGTTTACATGTATCACTTCCATCACAAAAAACAAACCAGCTGTGCATAAAATGAGAGCTTAGCAGTGACACATACAGCTGTCTCCCTCTTGTCAATGAGCAATGACTTTTACCCATTTAATGATGATTAACTTAAATTATTGCCTCTTAATATACACTCATTACCTGCACACTATTTAATTTAAAGTGTCCAACCTGTCTGGTTATGCAATTCAGGCACAATATAATTGGTTTATGAGATATTTGATGTCATACATACTGGGCTACAACATCATCTGATCTAATTCATGTTTATATTTATTTCCCGGTTTAAAACTCTCAGTAGTTTAAAAGCTGGCACCTCTGCCTATTTTGCTCAATCAGCTGCAGTGGTAATAATTGTTCATGTCATCTTGCACTTAAAAGTCAACTCAGCTCTGCATAAAAGCGCTTACCAGTACCACAGAGTGAGTGCATGTTGTACACAGCTCTCTTTTGCACATCAGCAAGCACTGGACTTTAAATAATGTGTGTTTTGTTATTTAACAATGTGCTGTCTTTGGAACAGCTGTCTGGACATCATGCAGTTGGTCTGATTATGACATCATATCCAGTAGGCGATATGAGGGGGGATGAGGAGGGATGCTATTGTCCTTATTAGCAAAATGACCAAAATGCATCCCCCTTGTTAACCTGCCATCCCATAGTTGCAGAAAAAGTGCAGGGGCAAAGGGATTGTTTAGTTGAATATGTTAGTCTAATCTGCCTGACTCATTGATCCTTTATCTGACTGAGGTTTGTGCAAGTTAGAATATATGGCCCCGACCACAGCTTTGAAATATAAGTAACCTAACTGTGCTGTGTATTGATAAATCCATGGTGCTGTCCGTGGTGCTGAAGTAGCAGACAGATTTGAAATTGCGCCTTATTCTCTCAGTCCAGCCCTTTTGCCAGTTTTGTCTTGGATCTATAATATTCTCTCAACTATATACTATACTATATTATATATACTATATGGAGTAGTGTCACTTTCATGATCAAAGTGACTAGTGGCAGCATATAGTTGTGGAAGAGTAGAGAGAGAACAGTAACGTCTGTGCTGCTGAAAATACAACCCCAGACCAAGCCACTTCTGTAACAAAATATTTTAGGGAAAGATGACCACAGATATAGTTTTTGCTATAAATGTTTGGTCTAACAATTATAATATCAAGAATTAGGCTAGACCAATATGATAATCCTGCAGTCCTAGGGTTAGGTTAGGGTTCCTAACCCTTCCATTTAGCCATCCCCGCTGTTAAAAATTAACAAATCACTCACTGTATCTATTTTGAGTCCATTAGCAGCCACAGACCTGCTGCCTGTTCCAGCTCTACTCAATTGATGACTGTAATAACTGTTTATTTAGCATCTCTTTATTCAGAAATAGAAAGTGTCTGTATTTTCACCATTTTGTTTGTCACAAATATATCATTTTGAGGTATTGGGGAGATGGTATTACAGGGTTTTTGTAAGTAAGAAGTAAGAAAATATTAATAATGCTGAGGAGGGCCTCCTTTCTATCCCAATATTTTTTTTACTATCTCTTACACTTTGTCATTTTATCCATTATTAATAAATAAATAAATTGAATAATACAGCTTTAAATTAAAGGGTAGCTAAGCAACAGTGAATTTAAGAACAGAATGAGTGGCCTCTTATGAAGAGTACTGGTTGAAGGGAGAAATGAGAGCAAACTGATAAGTACTTTTCTGTCTTCCAGTAAAAGATCTTTCATCATGCATTTCAGTATGACTTAACTGGCAAATTCACCTGAGAGGAAGTGGCGGCTGCTCTCCGATGACCAGTGCTAACACTCAACAGGTAGCGGTACTCATCCATGGGGTCGTTGTCCTCCAACACACTTACCTTCACCTGCCCACCAGCCAACACACAACAAATATTAGATAAAAATACAGTGGAGGCACTTTCAAATAAAACAAATATTGCAAAGACAGAAAATTTATTAGAAAATGTAATATTTTTTATTATTAAAATCTTCTGAGGTGCTTCATGTCACTGGGAAACTGACTATAAACGAGGTACTCTTACTTGATGTATGGAGATATACTGTACCTTGGCGGTGTCTTGAACATCTTTTCGTCGTGCCCACACAACCACCAAAAGATAAGCTACAAAGATTGCCCCCACGAAGCACACAACCACAGGATTTTCAGTAAAGGTCCCAAACAGCTCAGCAGTGCGTGATGGGTCAACAAGGTTAGGAGTGACAAAGAAAGAGCTTCCAAAGAAGGTTAAGTGGTTGCAGAGGCACTGGGTGACTAAATGCGTGGTCTGAACACCAACCTTCGAAGACAACAGCACTTTGTGTCATTAAAGTATGGGCAACATATTATGCATGGCATGCAGATTGAGTAACTTCTACTTACTCTGCATCCATAATCACTCCAATCCAAAAGTGATTCATCCCAAAATTTACATGCAGTGGCAATAGCGGTTATTGACAAATTGGCATTGATGAATTTTACTCCTGGGCCCACTATGGGCCTCACTACAAGGTAATGTGTTCCAGTGTTTCCCTTTAAGTTCTTAGGGTCTAGTAGCCAAGTGTATCTCTCCTCTGTATCACACACACACACACACACACACACACACACACACAAGTAATGCATCAAACATCTAATTTAAAAAACATTAGAGTTAAAAACATCCTGTCTCCACCACTGAGCAAAGTGATTCATTACCTTGTGTTGTTCCCTGGTGAGGCATCTCTGTCATGGCTACATAATTTGTTTCGGTTGGGTAGTCCGTATGACCAAGGAACAGTTTGAAGGGTAAAGGCTCCTCTGAAGGCACCATCTTTAAAAGATATATCGACATAGTTGCAGCAAAAGGCATAAGTGCAGATGAAATAGACTGAAATAATTTAAAATCCTTAAGATAAAATATTTCATAATTTCATTTCATGTGTTTCCAGTTTTTTTCATTTTGCACGCATACTATCAAGATACAAAAATGGCAAAATTTAAAAATATATAATCGTAGCAGTGGTGGAATTTATGCTGTTAGCAATAGTGGTAATGGTTTTGATAGTAGTAACTTGCTTTTGCCTTTTACTCATGTGCTTAAAAGATAGGTTCACTTTTTTTTCTTTTTTTTCTTTCTCCCTTAAGTGAATCTATTACAGTGGAAACCTCTTATAGTGATCATGGTTACAGTGATCAACCGCTTATGTGGATCAAAAAGCTTGGGGCAGCATCCTATATAGAAAGTGTATAAATGCTGTTTACATAATTTGTCCGCTTACAGTGTTCATTTTGGGTATTTTCAAAAATGACAACATATGGAACAAAAAAATTACAACTATGGTAATTCTATTTTTTTTAACTTTACTGTCAGATGCAGCAGTGAAACTAGTTTACTGTTACTGTACCATTGTACTGTACCATACTGTACAATACTGTACTCTACCGTAACTTAGGCCTAATTATTATTTGAACTACAGTAAGCTAGACTATATTTTATACACAGTACAGTAATTTAATTTGTAATTTGAAAAGCGTTTGAAACAGCTGTACTCTAACAGACAAAATTCACTAAATAGCAAAGCTGTCCATTTCATCACTCTATATTCATGTGGCAAATATACAAATATCAAATATATGTTTAAAAAAGGGTATAATAATCATCCACTTATAGTGTCCACGTCACATAAATTTTGTGTTGCTCATGCTGCTTGTGAGCGAGCACGAGACTATTGCAAGTGATGTCTTTTCCCTGGCTTACGCTTCTCATAATAACATGAAAGATCTCTCCGCTGCACGCTCGCTCACACACAAATGCACACACACACACACAGCAAACACACAGAGGCTACTGTTGGGCTGTGGCCACTGGCTGGTGACAGCCAATCTGCAAAAGTATTCATTAATTAACCACCCAAACCTGACCTGACTGCAAACCACCAACTTTTTTGTCATAGTGTCCAAGTAATTGGTAGGAAATTATTTTGTAAGAGCTCATTATACATCTATGTTTATTTTACATACAGTGGAGATAAAACATCTTACTGGACCTTTAACACCAATGTAGTGTCAGCTGAAGGAATGTCTATGTTTGTTGTGCTGTAGTTCCTCAGGTCCAACACAGAAGTGTTCACCTGCTCTCCAGCAGGCCTTGGCAACATAATCTATGGGCCAGGAAAAATGTCAGAAAACAGATCAAAATATAGGTTCACATTTAGCTTACAACTGTAAAACAATTCCAAGGATTTAAAGAGACTGTCCTCTCAAGAAAAATGACAGAATCAGTCTTTTCAGGAAGTGCCCTAAATCAGTATCTGTTTACATCCAAGTGAAAAAGCCATTTAGAGGCCATAGTAATTATGATGGGAGCAAACAAGGAAAAGAGGCGACATTACTGTAAAGCGACAAAGTCTGCTTAGGGAGGTAAGGGTGGGTTTCTATTTCCAACTGCAACTGAACATTGTTTTTCTTTCAACCACGACCATGATTGTCCCCTAACCTTAGCCACATGGTTGTTACTGTAACCCAAACCACAATCCCTCTCAAAACCTAACCAAGTCCTAACCAGTTTTAGTACCTAAACCTTGATTGTAACCATTGTCACATCACATCATAAAACAAATTTATATTTTTCAACAGTGATTTTAACAGTTTTGGAAGGTACAGACAAATTATGTCATACTACCAATAACTTCCAATAGGAACATCTGAAAATGCTTGTGTTGCTCTGGAGTGCATGGACCAATGATGTATTTTGTTGTTTAATTTGGAGAACTTGTTGAGTGGGAGGAGCACTGAGTTTATTTGTAATGGAGAAGAGAGTCCCAGTGAACCAATATACTATATATTATGATTCTGCTCTTATTTTTGCTGCTATTATTCTGTTTGTCATTGCAGCCAGTTTCAAGCATCTCTTGTGAAGTATCTGGTGCATCTTTTGCCAACCTAAAAAGAGCATGGTGCACTGTACACCGTTGTTGTCATGGTACCAGGAACAAATTAAACTAGAAAACACCAAACTTCTGAAGAAATTCTCAGTGTGCTGGCTACTTGGCACGGCCACCCCCCCCCAAAGCATGCTCTGCCACGGGCGAGTCGCAGGCTGAAAGGCAACAGGCAAAAGTCAAAGCACAGGTGGCGCAGTCAGTCTCTTGTGTTAAAATAAAGAGTGGATGGAAGGGGGATGGAATGCAGGATTACAAGAGCCATGCTTGCATCTTCATTACCAGCACACCTAATAATAAGTATGCAGAATAATAACAGTTGTGCTTTGCACCTTGGGTGCCAGCAACCACATTGAAATGCATCACAGCAGCTCTTGGTGTGATTCTCTTGTGTGTAATTAACAATGTGGCTCCACTTTAATCAGAGACATCAGGTTGGAAACCTACCTACTGTATGCTGCATTTGTTACTTCAGCATAAATGCAACCAAATGCAAAAAAATAAATTCTCAAAGATCCCATCCATGTTTAAGACATATACAAATAATCTGCTTTGAAAAATAATATGTTTACAGCTGCATATGCATAGTGAAGGTCGAACATCCAACTGAACAATGAGCAGAACACATTTTTGATTGGAGGAGGACTTTAACCAACTTTGTCTTGCTTACTAATTTTTTTTTATATATAAACAGGTAAAGTGCTTAATTCAATATACTGTAAATGAAATAGTGTTCCCACTATATGCTGTCAAGTATCAGACATAGTTTCCATTTCATTTTTCACTTCTTCTCTAAGGTCCCTCAGGTCAGTGTGTTGTTGAAACCGACTTCTGTTTTTTTAAGCATATACTCTTGTCCTCCCTGGCTGGCTATACTGATGCATTTCAAAACATCTAGCCTTACAAAGAACATGCTCGCAACAGGAGTGCATATTATAGAACAACTCTCAGATGCTACAATGTTACTGCACTGACCTCTATATCCTCATTCAAGTTTTTCACAGGGATACTGGAGCCATCTTTTGTTGTGAGGGATAAACCACCTATTAAGCTGCTGATGTTCCCTCTTTCATTCCAGGAAAATGGATTTTTATCTAAACTCAGCATCTGCGAAGGTTTTTAAAGAGCAAAGTAAATTTAAACCACAATAACAGAATAGAAAAAGTAATTCAATTGGTGAAAACGTAATAAAAACTTGAGCTCTAACATGCACACTGGAACCTGAACTCAAATAAACACACACTCCCATTAACTTACTCGTATATCCACTGGTTCTTCTGAAGGAAACAGGCTTGAAGGTAGGGTTGGGAGAGAAAATGTGGGGCAGGAACAGTTGGGAATATTTATAGACTCCAGGTGCAATGTTGCTGGTGTCACTCTGGGAGAAAAGATAAAAAAGAGACTAAGATTTAAATTATGCTTTTTGTGTTGTGTGTCATTGATTTGGGGTGTTTATTTCATATTACTGCAGTATCAAACAAGAACAAAACGATAATAAATTTGTCCGGTAAATATACAGCTATAGCCAGATGATTAGTGTAGCTTAGCATAAAGACTGGAAACAGGGGTAAACAGTAAGCCTTGCTCTGTCCGAAGGTAACAAAATTTGCATACCAGCACCACTAAAGCTCACTAATTAATAGGTTGTATCTTAAAATGATGGGTTGAAGCGTGCTGCACTATCTCTTGGCTGAGCAAAATAACTTCCTGAAGTTACAGTCCAGCACATAAGCAACAGTTTTTTGATATGACATGTTAATTAGGGAGCTTTACAGGTGCTGTTAGTCAGATTTTGTTTGGATAAAGCCAGGTTAGCTGATTCCAACCATTGCTTTAAGTACATACATCTATGTTGAAGGAGAGTAATTATACCCACATCACAAAGGTACGAGGCTATTAGAAAGCAGCATGGCAAAAGTAACGCCTGCACACTTACTCCAAGCCACAAGATTTGATCAGGACAATGTTTAGATCCTACTCAGATCTTTGTCAGGTCAAAAAAGTAAGAATATCTATGTCACAACATGTAGCTGAGGGGAAACTTACCTATTAACAAACACACCAATATGAGCTTGCTGGATAATAGTTGGCCCCTCATTTGTCTCTTTAAATGTTAACAGTGCGCTCTGTGTATTGTACAGAGCAACGAGAAGGGCATCAGAGATGTTTTTCTGCAAAGGATAACACGAGGCACTTTTGAAAAGGAAGAGGATGTTTATTTTTTTCTTCCATCTGCAAATTCAATCTGCCATTCAGAGATGAATTTTCCAGGGAAGATGGGTGTGACAAATAACTGGCCTTGTTCCAGGTCATTAAACTCATAACGACATTTGAGTCCAGGTGGTTAGTGACAGACATATTCTGCAGGCAATCATGTAACCATTCATTGTGTGCTGAGTTGAAGAAACTCAGAAACAGGAAACCGCTCAGAAATAGACAGATTAGATGTAAATGGGAAGAAAAACAGACATACTGAGAAACATTAGGTGATTAGGGCAAATTTTGCATTTCTTGAAGGGTTACAGTCACTGATCACATGTAATATTCAAATCACTCAACCATCCCTAGAGAAAATATATCTGACCAGCATGTATTAAGGTTAAACAACTCACATTGGAAGAATAGTCCAGGATATTGCTCACTCCTTCCACAATAGTGCTGGCTGCAATATATATTTGTTTCTTGTTTTCTTCACTTTTTTTCACACCCATGTGGAGGAGAGACGAGCTGAGATTTGCAAACAATACTGAAGCCTCTTCCTGGAGTTGAGAATCAATAGTGGGCACACGGTCAAATACGTTAGGAAGTGCTATGTTATCAAGGACATTATAACACACTCTCACCTCTGACATCCGGCTTCAAATACATACACATTACAAAGCTGAGTGAGCGTAACCTTGTACTTCCAGTGGCTATTCATTACATAAAGCAGTGAACCAAAGTAAAAGCAGCACTTAATGGTTTCACAGTGATAACTGATTTATTCCTACCTCTTAAAATGTCTTTTTTTTTTAAATTGGTGTAGGATTAACTGCACAATACCTGAGCAGGGACACTGAGTTCAGCGCCTTTCTGGACGACAGCAGCAAGTCCAATGGCTATGACCTGAACTTCTTCTGGAATATTACTGGGAACAACTTTTACTGTACCAACCATTATGTCCAGCATGTGCTCACGAAGCTTGAACAGACAAAAGCATTTATAATTATGATTTATTTTGTTGTCTAGTTTAATATTTAGTAGTGCAACTAGTAGAAGCTTAAGTCCTCCACATTTACCATCTTGTCCTTACATCCTAACCTATCCTGTATTTGCGTCTTTTTTCTTAACTTTCTGTATTTATTTCAAAGTTTCTATTCTTTTAAATTTGCATTTTAATGTTTTATGTTGTTTTTCTTTTTTAATATTTTAATTCATTATGTAAAACACCTTGAATTGCCTCTGGGATAGCTTAGCCCTGGTAACTGCACACAGAACTTTGGCGGTCTCATCGTCACAGTGAAGCTGCCTAATAGATCCCAGACCAGTCTGTCCACTGTAATTACAGAGACCCTTCAACTCCCGGTAAAACAGCAAATCAGCTGACCCCCAAAAATGTCAAAGTAATGGAGCATTACTGGGACTGGTGCCTGTAATGTGATTACTGCATTTCAAAATAGATGATGCTACTTACACTAATGCAATCCAGTACAATAACAAGACAGGCCTTTTTCAAAGCTTATAATGCGCAATTTTTCTTAAGTTGATAAACATCATTCTGGAGGTTGTCCTTTGCTGTGTTGTGACATTGCATTGTATTACACTGCAGTATTTTCTCCTGCAGTATGTTGTGTTAGATACATACAATGGGGTCCAGTGGGAAAGTCTAGACTTTTGGACCCCACTGTATGTGCTCAGATATATATTCTAGTAATCTATATCTACAGTATTGTCCAGGAGTGCATTTACCTTTTGCCTATCAGCTTTTTTCGATTTATCCGTTTGTTCATTCAATTTATTGGAAACGGAATTGAAGATCTGTCCTAGAGTTTCTCCTGACAGTAGGCCTTGTTTCTTAAGTTGAGCCACAGCATTCTTGACTGTAGCCTTGAGACGGTCTA
Source organism: Thunnus thynnus (assembly GCF_963924715.1). Classification (NCBI taxonomy): domain Eukaryota; kingdom Metazoa; phylum Chordata; class Actinopteri; order Scombriformes; family Scombridae; genus Thunnus; species Thunnus thynnus. The sequence goes on along the minus strand of NC_089527.1, from coordinate 10,240,002 downwards.
CAGAGGAGCTGGAGGCCGCAGTGGAATCCAGCACCTGAGGAGAAAAAGCCATTTTCTTACAGTAGTGTAGAGCAAAAGCATAGAACCTTTCCATAGGTCTTGTTTTGTAAGTATCCCCCATTTTTTTAATCATCATGGTTTTGACACACCTGTGTAGTAATAGTGGTGTTTGCTACAAAGCCGTTATTTTTTGCAGTTGCTGTAATAATCAGGTTGTAGTTGGAGCTGCTGTCTCCAAGAGGAAGGAATACAGACTTCACCTCATTGTTCTTACTGCAACGCACATGCTTACCTGTTCAAACAAGAAAGTCATGTAGATCAACTGATTTCTGGGAGAATACGCTAAAAGTTATTATCTGAATACTATGAAGAGTGAGATAACTCAGATTGTTAGAGTTAGAGTTAGATCAGTCCTCTTATTCCAAAAGTTTTGTCAACCTGAAGTACTTACCTTCAGTCTTAAAACAATACCGACAGTTAGGACAGGGAATTTCAGTATTGCAAGTTATATCGAAAGCCTCAAGTATTGTACCACTCTTTGGTGATATGCTACATGAGAGGCCATCAGAATTCTTGTTGGTCACTTGTGGAGTTGTACCACCAGGGGTAGCAGTGACAGTGTTAGCACTGATAGTGCCAGGTGATGTAGTGGCAGGGACAAGAGTGGTATCAGTTTTTTCTTGGCTTCCTCCGGCATTTTCTTTAACAGTGGTAGCTGGTTTTTTGGTGGTAGTAACTGGATTCTCTTTAGGCGATGTCTCTATGGTGTATGTTGCGTAAATAGGTACAACATCTACTTTGGTATAAAAGAAAAGGACAGTGTGTAATGTGTACAGATTATTATCTAAAAGAAGTAAAGGTGCTATTTTACAAAAACATGTTGATGTTAATGAAATACTTTGAAAAACAGTGAAAAGACCAACAACATTAAAATCATTCTTTTAAATTGAAATAGTTCTGGTTGTTCTGCAATGGTATGAGTTAATTTCCTGGCATGAATTCAACTTCATTCAGTTAAAGGATCTACCTGAGAAAACTACTCTGGTCTCTCATTACTGCTGTATTTTTGCAACATTTGTACATACTTAATAATAATAATAATTAATAATAATTGGCCTAGAACTCAAAAATAATTAAAATAATTTACAGTGCAGCTTTGATATTGTGTTCCTGACACGTGTATACACACCGGAAGTTATCACCACAATGACATTCTGACCCTTAGACTTGGCCAGTGCAAGTGAGGTTCGTTTCACAGTGTATTCAGTCCCACCATTCTGTTTCTCTATAAGTGGCCTTGTCTTTGCTCTTTGGTAGCAGCTCCTTGTCTCAGCCTGCAAACAAATTGAAATTAAGTCAATGGTACATTGTTCAATTTACAGAATTAGATCTTTTAGTCCCAAACAATTCAGAATTAATGAAGCAGATCATGTGATGTTGAGTTATCACACTTACTGGCCAGAACTTGTCGTCTCGTACATCCTCAATATTCCACACAACTGCTGGACAATTTTTCTTACACTTCAGTTTAATTTTTGTATCTCTGTTCTTGTTTCTTGAGTTACAGCCTTCAATACACTTGAGACTATGGCACAAGAAAAATACAGATCATTTGATTCACACAACTGAAACCAAAATGATATCTATTAAAACCATGTGTGTCATCTATCTGTATAGGGTATAATCAGAAACAACAACCTTTTTATACTGTATTTCATGGCTGATATTTTAGTTTCTCTACTTGATTTATGAAAGGATATCTTCACAATGCAAAAAAACCCTCAAAATCCACAAGTGATACTTAGCCAGATAATGTGTTGAGGACACAAATGAGAATGTCAGTTTTAATTCTCTTAGTGATCAGAGTAAATACATTTCAAAAACATCAATTACCTTAGCCAATCTGGGAGGTTACTCTTGGGGGTATAGGTGATGCATATGGATTTAGTGCGCTTTATGGTATTGTCTTGATCAATCACACTGAAATGATACTTATTAAACTGAAATGGATCTGGCAGGCAGTTTCGTCGAATAATGTGAGTCAATGTCACCCAACTTCCTTGGCATTTACAGGGATTCTCTGTGAATGAACAAGAAAAGTCATTATACTGCTGTAACAGTTGAGAGGCAGATAAAACAAAGTATAAAAACCTAAAAACTTTTTTTGTATTTGAGAACTAACAGACCTTTTTTTATAGCAAGGAAAACAGGAGTGTAACGAATGACTTTTTGAATCATATATCTCAAAATTAATTGGATGGTCTGAGAAGGATCAATCGATCATCAACTTATTTGGCAATTTCGAAAGGTCTTGACATGTGTTCAGATACTTTGTCAACAACAATCTCTTTAACAATGTTGTAAAAAGGCAGTGTCATTGTTTTGGGGCCTGAAAGAGGCGTACACCACTTCCCATGCAAAGGTTGTAATCTATAAATTTGACGGGAGAATGTGCGCTCCTGTACGTAAACTCTGACCTATGCCTGCGAACATTTTGAGACAGGGGTAATTGGCGACACAGCACAGATGGTAATGTGGTGAATTGAAGCCAGATTGTATGATTCCTCTCACACGTCTTTTCACCTCATATCACACGTTAATTATAGATCCACTTTATCATAAACATTCAAACTAGCAGTGGTTTGTGCTTGTGCTTGTGAGCCATAACTATTCCATAAGTACCTTTCAATTTTAAAAGATATGATCTAAATCAAATCAAATCAAAGTCCACTCAATATTTCATCAGCGCCGTCTCACGCAGAGCACAGAGGAGAAGGTCAGCTGTGGAGCACCACAGCAGCTGCTGAAATGAATGATGATTCAGGCTTGCTGTTCCCCAATATTAAGCATGAACATACTAATTCCTTCTCACCTCAAAAGTCAGTTAATACAGAGATATGTGGTTACTAAGGTAACAGAGTTACTGTACAGTACTGATGATACTGTAGATATTTTTTCTGTTGCTGTTTTTTTTGTGAGTGGAACAAAATTATCCGATTTTACATCAGATTATTGATTTTACACTGAAACGCAAAAACAATTCTGTTTTGTATTTCCCTGTCTTCTTCATGGATCATCAGCTGGTGAGGATGTTATTTGCCATGGACATGCAGCTTTAGCCTCTGTGTTTTTGCACAATGTCACTTATCAAGTTCAAGGTTCTTATTTTAAAATGAGTCAGCTGGACTGGAGACCATTTTCAACCGACTCATGGAACTTACATTAGCTTATTTAGCTCGCTAGCTGTAGCTACAGCTGATAATGATAATAATCTGCTGGGCACAAATGTCATTTCAGCTGACAGAGTCGACGGCCGGCTAGAAATGAGAAGGTAATTTTGTTTACCTCTGTCTGAAATCAAGGACCCACTGTTCCAGAAATCACTAAGAACAGACAGGCATAGCAAGTGTAACTAAGGGGGATAGGGCTTAGCAAACTACTTTGCATGTTTTGGCCTATACAGCTCAGTCAATCAACACATAAAGAACACATCAACATATATAGAAAATTGAGTAGAAAAAGCATAATTCTTACTGCACGCCCACTGGCATCGTTTGCCCGAGCCAGGTGGTACAAAAGTGTCACTTAGTGAAAGTGTGACAGGTGTATTTTTGGAAGTTACTGAATCTGAAGGTGTTGCAATGATTTCGAGTGGAGCTCTGACAACTCTAACATGTTTCTCTCTCTGAAAATTAAAATAAACAAAGGATTTATAAGTAACAGTATATACTGTATATAATATATTAATATACAGTGGGACACCCCACATTTCTGCTAATACAAATAAAGTAAAAGGAAGACATTTTACCGGTCTCGTCAACAAATAGTCATTATGACCATTTAGTTTAATGACAGAATCTTTATCACAGGCAGCCAACATATCCACATCCACTTCCAAAGAGGAGAAGACGTTCCACGCTCGGAGTCTCACTTGCAAAGATCCTGTAACAAAACATTCACTCATGAAAACAAAATAATCATCAGCTCATATGAATAAATAAATAACCTGAAACATGAGACAATACCTAATCATTCCGTATTACTTATTTAATGTCAATTTCTGATGTTACAACACAACACCACATGAAAATATAATTGTACATTATTAACATTACAGATGGATGAAAAAGAACATGTGGAGACAGGACTGGGCGAGACCAAACACTGCAACACTGCAAATTAACCAGCAGGACTGCTGAATAGGTTTTACTGTGTGGGTGTGGTATATGTACTATCGGTGGAGTGATGGAGCAGTGATGGATAATAGAAAAGGAATTAGATCCGAAAGTACTGTAGCAAGAGGGACCAGGGATCAAATGATTGAATATTGTCTTTTAATGATGCTGTGAGTTTCTAGACATTTGAATGATCTGTCATTAGGTTTAACAGTATTTTATACATTTTTTGGTTCTGTCTTTCCAGTTTTGTAATATTGGCTTCTTCTCTTCTTGGCTGTGAGATTAATAAGACCAGTTTGTGTAATTTGTAATGCAGCGAGAAGCAGTACATCAGTGGGACACAATATTTGGATATACTGAGAGTAACAGCAGTCAGGTATGTTATAGCTGGTCTGGCTGACTACTACACTCTTTTTCCATGTTGAAAAGACAAGGGGATTCATTATTATTAAAAACATTGGGTTGTGCCAGAGCAGATGGTGAAAGATTATAGTTAAGGCTTTCATTGGCTGTCCATCATACTGTTGTTGATAATGATATTATTTTAGTGACAGTTATCGGTTGTTTTGGATTTGTCTGGCTGAATTTGTATTGCTTGTCCAGTATCATAAAAATCGTAATCAGTGCAATAAGAAATGATGGAAGAAATTTGGTGCACCAGGACCTCCAAGTTCTTTGGGTTTTTGAAGCATGCATAGTTTAATTTGTCTCCAGTAGAACTTTGTGACGGCACTATCAAGGTAGGTGAAGTTGGAACAGATATCAGCTAGATATTGAACAGTGTCCAATTTTGATGGGTTTTGTTTTACATTTAAAAGGTAAATTGCCACCCTTCCAGTTAAATTCAGTTGAAGGCAGATTAATGGAGTAGCCTCACACTCTGCTTCAGTTGTATGTAAATAGTATTGTAAAGAGTACGGTCTATAGGTGCTCTTTTTGAAAAGTGCCCTAACTTTTGTTATGATTGTTATGCTTACCAATTCTTTGAAATGTCAGAGATGATTGGAAACTTTGTTTTTCTAAAACTTCTCTCAGGATAAACTGACCTTTTTCACCCCATCAATAGGAAACTGTCAGTTGAGACTTTTCATAAGTATCACACAGAGGCTCCCTCAACCTCTGGGACCTCTGCTGTGTCATGAAACAAATTTATGACACCTGACTGGGGCACTTAATATTTTTTCTCTTGACATCTGAATCAAGAACCTCAGGAGGAATACAGACACAAAGAAAATAAAACTCATCAAGACAGTAATGGGATCAAAAGGATCGTGCCATTGTTTTCTCTCTCCCTGTCTCTTCCTGTCTCTCTACACAAACACATTCTTATTGATGTCATATAAGCAGTAACCAAAATAATCCTAGTTAGTCAAAGAAAAATTACGTTGTCTCTTAGATGGGATTCTAGGTGTGTCACTATTTTGAGCCCCCAAAACACCCCTACCTGTTGACAGACAAAACAGACGCATTTGTCTTACAGCGCCTTTTTTCTCTGATGGGACTCTGGCCTGTCTTGGAGTTCTTCAGCCATTTTATTTTTCTGTGCTTTATTTGTCTTTTATCACATGGTCTCTTAGTTTAAGTCTTAGTCTGCATTTGTTTCTTTTCGCCCAGTTGCACTTAGTATTTTAACTTTAAAAAATTACTTTTTAAGTTATTTGGTGAGGAAAGTTTAGTCTTTCAAAGTTATTTCAGAGCTCTAACCGACAAACGCAGGATGACAGATCAAGATTCACCCAAGGACTCACAACCATTGTTTGCTACCTCAAGAAAACCGTTTTCAAGCGGTTATCCGCCTACAACTCTGTCCCAGCGATTCTAGCATGATACTGCTAAGTTAACAGAGAGACCCACTGTCCGACACTTTCTCCACTCTTTCTCCGCAAAGTAAGCAAAATTGAATTCTATCAGCTGCTGGGTCATCTGCTTCTGAGTTGATGTTGGTGGTGCTCTGAATTCTTACATAAAAAACCTTAGAGAAGGTTATTAGTTTTAACTTAATGTTCAACTATTTTCTCGTAGTTTAACGTTTAACTCACATTACCGTCTTTCACCATCAACTAAAACCCAAGTAATCCATTCTAACTTGCCCTTTAAAATTCATTGCATTCATCTGTTTGATTCTATAATTACATATGTATCTGTGTTAGTACCTCATTTATTCATTTGTTGATAACATTTTGCTATAAATAAATGTTTCCTTTATCCACAAGTTTTTGTCTGTGAATGTTACTTTAAAGCAGAGAACTAGAGGTCAATGTGTCCAAAGAGCTTACAACTTTGGTTATGAGACTGAGTAATGTGATAATTAATAAGGTGGTGCCCCATCTTATGAGTGCAAATTAAAATTAAAATTAAAAATTAAGATAAGATTTATTCCTACACCTCCCCTTGATAATACCAATTTGGTCTGTGTGCATTAGAGATGAAATGACAGATTCCTGTATGAGTGATAAATCTTTGCTTATGATTGTCATGTCAGTGTTAATTAATAATATAGGATGGTAGTTAAAACATGGAGTGTGGGCTTTATCTGGTTTGGGGATTAGTGATATATAGGTAGTATGTGGAATGGTATCAGTTTGTATATTTTGTATATTTCAGATATCACTTTAGAGGACAGGGGTGGTATAAGGAGCCAAAACTGCTCATAGAACTCTGCAAGATAGCCATCTATTGATCTGAGAGATCTATTGATTAGCATGGGTCATTGGAGGAAAAGTGGTTCTTCAAAGTGTTTTGACTGGACTTAAGTGTGGCCCATTTGTAAAAGTTTCTTCCATACCTTGAATTGGACGTTCAATATGAAAAATTTCCTTCCTTGTATTCATCTCTCTGGTCTCAGAGAATGAGCTGCTGTCCCCAGTCAGAGAGAAGAGGAGCAGCACAGGTGTTCCTCGTTCAAGGGAAACACCGATGGTAATATCTGGAGAGTCTAGACAGTCACCCCTGACTGCCAACACAGAGGCCTGCAGCCCAGTTACATCCTCCAGCACACACACCTGCGAAACACATCCATTTTCATTTCATATCACTGTCAATTAAACTTATCACGACTGATGATGCACCGCTTTATTTGGTGATTCGGTATGAGTGTACAGGTCTGCAGTTGGGTTTAAGTTAATGTGTTTCCACTTTAAAATAAGGAATCACATTCTTCAGTTATAAAAGCTAGTGAATAATTGATCAATGGCTCTGATCTAGATTATCTTCACTACAGTGTTCATTCTTGAATAAGTATTCATACTACTAATACTATACATTTTCTCTACAATGCTGTTTCCTTTTTCCAAGAGGTATATCTAGTTATGTTGAGGTAAATTAAAATTCCTATAACTATTTTAAAACTGCTCTAAGACTAAGACACAGCTCTAAGACTTAAGATGCCTTCCATTGTAATATTGCCAAAAAAATAAAGAAAATAAAGAAAAGCCCTGGCAAAGAACAAGAAAATAAGACTATGGATGAGTTACAATGAAAAAGGAGAGCAATTATATCATTTGCTTCAATGACAAACATGATCAAGCTCGTGTGAAATTATTGCTCCGTTAATAAGACTTAAGACTTAATACATCCACTGTGTTCTGCTGTTTGTGTAGAGGGTGGAAAAGATAGACCAAGTTTGTGTCCAGTGAATTTTTTAAGCCTGCATCTATTGTTTTGCTTGAAGTGACTAAGATGCAACAGTGTGGAAGAATAGTTGTTGTTGTTTGTTTAACTTGCATTCTGAAAATAACAAGGTACAGGAGAGTATCAGTTCCTTGTGTGAGGGGAAAGTATTGATTCCACAAGCTATAAGTGAAATTGCTGTGAATTTGTGGTCATTTGTGGTGCTGTAATTTTTATAATGGCGGCCACCAGGTGATGTTGGTTCATGTAAACTGACTGACTTGGTGCTAGGGAGAAGAGAAATATATGTAGGGATATTTTTATTGTTATTTAACAGTTTTCTTCAATCATTTTCATGAATTTGATATTGCAGCTACAGTATGCAATTTCACTATCTTGTTATATTTTCATGCATTTGGCAGTGCAGCTGTGCAATAGCACTCCATTTATATAAAAGTATTATTTTGGGCCAAGATGCTGGTAGTTGAAACAACTTACTTTCAGTCCGAATAACAGTAAACCAGTTAGGAGTGAAAGTCAGTTTGAATGTTAAGTGAGATGTACATGATGTCACTGAAATATGATTGAAAATGTAGCAATAACTGAACATACAGAAGATAGTATCAGTTTAAGGGAAAAAATGGATCGCACTCCTGATAAAGCAGAATAAAAATGGCGCTTGAGTTGGTCACACACTGATAAACTCATGTCTGCTCCGCAGCCATCCAGGACTGTGTAGCAAAATAGCTACTGGCCCAGGTACCTCTAGGCTTGAGGCCGGTAACATTTGCATATTGTGTATGCCACTAATTGATGGGATGTTATAATTAAAGGTCAAATTTAATTTCATGCGTCACTAGCATAATTATAACAAAGACCCAGACAGATGATTGATCATGTTGATTGTTTTATTGCAGATGTCATATTTACTTATGTTAATTTACCTGCAGGTCTGTGGACACTTCAGGTAATGTGACCATGTTAGATACATAAAGGATCAGCTGGTGGCAGCCAGGCCCGAGCTGCTTCACCATCCCTGGAGTCACTGTGATGTTCTGGGGAACAATTCCTCTTACTACAGATATACTGGACAACATCACTTCATCACTCTGGATTCTGTAGGTCACATTTGTACCTGCAGAAATAAAGGGAAAAACAAAAGAACCTATCGCAAAATGGCAGTTCAAATTCAAACATTTAAATTCAAGTAGAGAAAATTAATGAAACAAACACTAAAACCTGATTCTTTCCAGCAGTGATAGCAAATTGGACAAGATAATACATGGTATATTAAGATTATCTTAGTACCTACCTGCTTTTACTTCAATTTGAATTTTAAATGGCTTTCCATAAAGGGCTTTGCAGTTTGCTGCTTGAAAAGACAAGTCTCCAGCATTGCACCTGATGACTCCAAACTCAGTGATAGGCTCTTGAATTGTTATTATTTTCTGAGCTGTAATGTGTATGTCATTGCCGGTGCACTCAGCTGCCACATTGAAAACACTTGGATGAGTATATTTGTGCACCACACTACTCTCCAACCTGAGTAAAAGCACATACAGAAGCAAATGCAGTGACTATGTTCCTCCTGGTTTCTGTAGAAGAAAGAGTCAAATCAGGTTACATATGTCTCACATACCTATCAGTCTTTAAAAGTCCAATCAGAAGTTTTCTTGCCATAAAACTGTCATGGACTAGTTTTTGGACTCTTTTTGTTTTTGTTCTTTTGGGTTCCTGTGTTCACTCTGTGTGTCTGTTTAATTCCAGTTCTTTATGGTTATTAAGCCTGTTTTCTGTCACAGACCTCAGCCTTTTCTCCCTGTTATGTTAAGACTAGACTCTATGTTTCTGGACTATTTGTGTTTTGGGGGGTTGTGGTTTTGTTTGTTACAGATGGGGGAGGTTGAAGTGTTGTGTATTTGGGTGATATTTTATGTATTCTATAGTTTTGTGTGTGTCAGTTTATTGGGAAGAGGATAGTTTATTGGGGTTTGGGATCTCTGTTTTTCCCCTGTATCCCCAGCCTGCCTTTCCCTCCACACTTCCCTCCACACCTGCCCTGCATCTAGCCTAATTAGCCCTGTTATGGTACATGAAGATTCCCTAGTGCTTCCTTGTGTTTCCCCTTCCCTGTGTTCCCAGTACTCCCATGTCCATCTCTCTCTGTGCTTATGTTCTGTTTGTGTTGGTGTGTGTGTTGGCCTGGGTGTGGCTCTCCTGGCTCCCAGCTCTACACACCTGCCTCTCATCAGTTCATCAGCTTGCAGTATATCTACTGTAGCTTACACTTCAGGCCTCACACTTGTTTATAGTGATATTTCCAAATTTGGTATCGTTACTAACTGCTGTTTCTCTCTCCAGTGCTTCTGGACCACAACTCGCCTGCCTGCCTGCTTGCCCGCTCTCCAACCCACTACCACCTGCTCCCCTCTGCCAGCCCTTGCCATTCTCCTTCATATTTCTCATGTCAAACAATTCCTTTATCAGAAGTTTATCATCATAAATACAGCAAACAAAACAAAAACGGAAATCTGTGGAGAAACACTCCATCATCTTTAAAATATAACAATGTGTCCTTATTATCTCATTTCATTAAGTGGTCAATTAAACCATTTGTAATTCCATGCGCACAAAAATAACAAGCCTAAACTTGAAATTGGTTATTGATTATGACCATAGGATGTGCTATTAAGAGGCTACGGGAGGCTAAGCCTCAACAAAATGGTCATGAAATATATTGCTGAAGCTTTTTATAAATGATTTGGCTTTCTGATGATAATAATAATAATAATATATATATATATTCTTTTCCTTTTTTATGAATTGGTAGGCTATTAGTAAGAGGTGGATATAACTTGTCTCTCTCTCTTTCTTTCTCATCATTACATATATATCATCATTACAGGTGTATTGTCTCAACTGACTGGCTTATTTCTGCAGTTGAAATGAATTGAATTCACTTTAATCAAAGGTGAACTAATCTGTAACCATGTCATGAGGCTTGTCTACCTGTCTACACACAGAGTGCATGGTGCACAGGTGAGAGGAGAGGAACAAACAGATAGGAGGTTCATTCAGATGAAGTAGCACAAAGCGAGTTGGTATTTTGATGGAAACTATGCCCTAGAATTTACACTGAAAACAAACATTTTAGAGCCACACCTGTTTCTGGTGCAACATCACTCTTCTGCCCACCTGGTGATTTCATCAGCAAGAGCAAATTTAGCACTTGCAGTAATAATGGAATAATGCTTAAAATGCAAATGAACTCTTTTGATCAACCAGTAAATACACTTAAATCAGCATCAGAAATAATGTTAAATGAAGCTAAAGCAGGATTATTGATACATCAGGCTGCATTTATCTCTAAATGAATTTGGATGATTCTTATAATAGGCCTATCTGTTGTTCACAGCTGTTTTATATTGTATGACAACATTCTCCCATTCATGAAATCCCTGCAACACGTGAAGACAGCAGGACAGATATGTTGAGAAATATGCAGCTTCTGATTTGAGAAGTTCTTGAGAACTGTCCACTATGTTTACCTCCATTAAATCATGTGCAGCTTCTACAAATACCAACATATACAGTACCAGTCAAAAAGTTTGGAAGGTGTGTCCAAAGTTTTGACTGGTACTGTATCTCTGCACACATCAGACTTGTCAATTATACTCAATATTCAGCTTGTTATGCAGTGGATGTCAGCTTACAGGAGCTCATCATTGCTGTGCATCTGACCTCCTTTAAAACTTTGTGTGTGTGTGTGTGTGTGTGTGTGTGTATTTTTAAGGGATTTATGTTTTATTCATGACAGTGTAAATATTGTTGTGTCACATTTTGCAATATGATGTGAAAATTTACAACATCAGACACAATAGGATTAAAACTGAAAAAGCTTGGATTAATGCAACCATGTAAATGGCTTCACCGACATGTTTTCATTATTCATTTTTTAGCGCCACTGCACCAATTGATTGTTAAAAATCAACAGCCTGTCAGTTAAGACTAAAATAGTCTTTTCAAAAATACAACAACAACAACAACAAAAAAAAAAAACATTTGCCACTTAATTTGCTAGCCTGTCCAAGCATGATGTCCTGGCTGAGCTTACGATTACGCCTGATATATTTCATCAAGGCAGCAGGAGATTCGTTATATTATTCAGCAGGACTCCAAGACACAATGAAAGCAGTATGCGTTTCTAGTTCACTTATCATTTCTGGAATATATATATATATCCCTAAAGTGACTTATCTGATAGGGTTTTTACTTCTTTTTTTACTTGATGTATGTAATCTAGAACACAGCTGTTATATTTTAAAATATTTAATTTCTGTGATATTTTCTGTCAAACCGTTGTTTTATACAGCATTTATACATATTTCTCCTTTTGCTAAGTTATCATATAGTAATATACTATTTATTGCAGATATTCAATAACATTATCAGCCGTTACTGCCATAGATTAGTCTACTGTTTTGTTTATACAGTATTACATTCATCATGGATCATAAAACCCTTGTGAACTTCCTGTTCCTGTTCATCCTGCTCTGGATAGGACTGTCAAGTAAATGTCTAAATATTTCAACTTAAAACACTGACCAAACAAAGAGGATCCAAGATTAAAGTAACCAACGGGTTAGCATTAATTATTCTTTATTATTTTGTCTATCTTCTAAAACGGGTATTCCAGCAATTTAGTGTGGCACTTCCATAAAGTCGTCTTTTATTCACAAGTTTGGGGCAAAGTCCAACACTGGATTACATCTCTCATACTGAAACTTAGTAATGTCTTTTGTTAGGCCTTCCCTGACTGGTAAACAGCTACATCTTTCAAACCCCGCACCTTCAGTTTATTACACATTCCTTCCATCATAAATTTATATTCTCAAGCCCAAACTGAGATAACCCTGACAATATTGTCAGGATTATTTTCTCAGATTCAACATTGCTCCTCTAGAGCCACAAAAACACATAATATAACTGTTTGCACAGGCTGAGTAGTACTGTCTTACTATCAGTTTGTCAGTCATCTGTGAAGCACTTTGAATTGCATTAACCTGCGTGAGAGGTGCTTTACAAATGAAGTTTGTTTGATTGATTAATGTGTAAAATGTGTAAAAAATGTGTGTTTCTTTATTTTTTTTAGCTTAGTCATAGACAGTCTGTTTATCTAAGAATCTATAAAAGTTAAGGCAAATTCATGGTTGCCGCATCCATGTGGCTGAGTACAGCGTAAATTTTATTATCCGCCCATGTCCATGAAGGTCTGGACTCTACGCACTACAAGCACGCCAATTGTGTATGCTGAATGCTTGTTTCGTATACTGTATGTGAGCACTGTATTCCCCATCCATGGTCCTTTTCTCATTAAGCGGTCGCACACACTATTTTCAACTTACGTCATGAGATCGTCATCTTTTCTATTGCGCATGTAGTATGAAGTATGAACAAAGCTTTACTCACCCCTCTTGAAATTGTAGATAAATAACATGGCTGTCCCCAGCACTCAGCTTGCAGCTAATGTTTCCTCTGGGCAAATGTAAAAGCCACTTCACACCAATGGTAACATCACTGAAAACAGCAGCCACTGTACTCACTAACAGTGTGAGGCCTGGGGGGAGGAAATGACCAGAAATATAGCAAAGTGCCTGTAACCAACCAGGTCTCTAAAAAATAGACAATAAACATCATCATTTTGTCATCAGGAATGTTTTAACATGTCAGCAACAAAGAAACATCAGAGACCAAACAAGCAGATACAAAGCAACATTAGCATTCATTTGGTGTTTCTGTCCATCAAAGTCCAACATTCACTTTCCTTTTAGCTCTGCTTTGGTCTCCACTAACACCTGCGGGAAATGTCTGGCTCTTTAGCTGCTAAATGCTCCACTATGTTCACCAGCTTGTCACTAACTTTTTTCCATTCGGTGCTGGGGAAGTAGCCTATAGAGTGTTTTTAAAGCTTTTTCACTGGAAACAGCTTGCTGCATTTAGAAATGACATTGATTTTAAAGGGTGATAGTAAACCAAAACAGTAAAGTTGCTGGTTGTAAATCCAACTGCAGGTGAACAGCAGAGTGTGGTGATAATTCTCTGTGGGTCTGTCACTACAAATTACACCTTTACTCGTATTCATTTGATCCACTGTCAACATAAAGATACTGATTATAGCAGCCGGCATCTAGGACAATCAGCGGTTCTTTATCTCAGTGCTCTCAGTACTGCTTGTCCTCTATTGAAGCGGCGATGGATGTAAAAATTGTGAGTACAGTTTGAAACATTTATAAATGAGCTTTATAGTTGATTACTGTGACAGACCATCTTTGCAGTGGTAATCCACAGACAGGTAGCTCCCCAGCTGAGGACAGGGTTCACCAAAGGAGTCCACAAATCTTGCAACATGGCAGACCTGACGGCTGTGGCAGTGAGCTGAGAAACACATAGAGAAGATGATGATATCACACAGCAGTTATATAAACATCATTGACAGTTTTACAAATAATATGTGTTTAAAAATAAATAGGCCGAATTACATATACATATTTAGCAGTTGTAGTGAGAAAGGTCTGCACTTAAACAACAACATGTTACTCAACTAGCAATCCTACAAATAACAACTCATGAATACATTAACATTCATTATAGATAAACGGCACTTGTGTAATGCTTCAAACATGAGCATGGAACAAAGCACTTCACGCAGGCCCTGGAGTGCTCATATACAGTCTTATTCAAGGACACTTTGACATGTAGACAGTAAGAACCGGAGAGACGAGCAACACCGTGACTACTAGACGACCTTCCTGACCACCTGAGCCGTAGTCAACTCATCATCTTCACCATTACAAAACAAAACTTGTATTTGTAAAGGTTATTCTTCTGATTCCTCTGTTAGGAATGTTAAGATTTGGTGCTACGGTATGTGATTCATATGGCATCAAGCTTTCACAATGTGAAATTCTTAAATCCAACATTAATTGTAGGCAGCAGGCCAGCTGGGGCCTTTTCTGTTTAAAGTCTGGATGTTGACTGAATGGGTTTCCTTCCACAGCCACAGCAGTTCAGATTAATTTAAAATTCTAAATTGTTCCTTTGTGTCTTTGTCTGCCTATGTGTGTTGGCTCCTTGATAGACTGCTGACCTGTCCAGGATGTTCATCTCTTACCCAATGCATGCTGGGATAGGTTGCAGTGCCCCATTACACTGAACACAATAAGTGAGTAAGGAAGTGCGCTTTTGCCACTGCTTAAATTCATGAGTCAATATTGACTCTAAAATTGATAGCGCTTAAGCTATCATTGTGTGGTTTATCTTCCAAATTTGCCCTGTTGGGCAGTCATTCTTTGCAAATAATGGCCTGGAGTGACACAAAATATATGCTTTGTGATATCTAGTAATCCCTTCCTTCAAAAGTGGATTGCTGAACCTTTTCATGAGACATGAGCGTTTGTTTTCCTGTTCCTTTTGTTTCCCTGTTAGGTAAGGCACATTAGTTCAGAACCCATTGTGAAGCTGAGAGTGCTTATTGTGCAGATCATATCAGTTAACTTGCTGGATTAGGTGACAGTATAATATTCATGCATACATCAATTATCATAGAGAATAGCAACTAAATACTAAGGGAATAATTGATGTTTTTATTGCACACAGAAAATGATTCAACCACGTTTTACCTGTTAATGAATCCAAAACATCCACCCAGCCACACTGATGTTGTGTGGATGTTGTTGTTGCAGAGGGTGTGGCTCGACAGTAGTGAATGTTCTTTCGACCGTAGAAACCACCATCTATCATTAACACTTGACCAGAGCTACATTGCAGAGTGGTGTTACGACCTGCACACACAATGGATCTTCCAGACTCTAGATTACAAGAATACAAAAGCGGTACAAAATGGTGATTCACCATACAGTGATTCATTATGCTGTTCTTTTTTTGAGAGTTTGAGTCAGAAAACATACCAAACTGGCAGATAAAGTGCAGATTTTGGTTGCAGTTTCTTGTAGCTTTCCATCGGAAACCTGAATTTTTCAGTATGTGTCCACAAGCTGCTCCTGGCTGCGGGCTGCTCACCCAGTTTGAGTAGGTGATATGTGAACCATCCAGCCAAGAGAGAAGACCTGGGGATGGAACAAACCACTGCTGAACATAACATATACATTATCTAATTTAAGTTGATGTGCCAGTAAGTACATTGACCTTTGTGGTAATAAAATTCAAACTCTACTCCAATTAATGGAAGTCAGGACAATATCTTCACTTCAAACTATCCCTAGTAATTGTTCAACAATCATTTGTAAATCTTTTTTACTACTACACTATGGGAGATGTATATTTAATGTACTGTGTATTTGAGTTGATTGTTATTTCTGAAATGGGAGATTTAAACACTGACCTTAATGGCAAATAGAAAAAAGAAATAGGAACATGATAGATCAATACTATGAGTGTACATACTCATTTCTCCCTCTGCTGTGATGAAAAAAAAGGCTTAACACCAATTAAGAGGCTGTAATTATTGAGCAGTGGAAACTGAGAATGATGTCTCGGTAGGCACAGGAATATTTTCTGAGACACAGACCAAACTGATAATAAATTATACACAAATGCACCAAATATAACGAAATCTGCAATGTGTAACTGTATTCTCTTCAGTGGTACACCACATTTCAGTATTTGATGGGATGTAATGCACAAGGCAAGAAAAATAAAATACCAAAAATAAAACTTAAGTGCTCCTCCTGTGTCTTTTTGTTGGTACAAACCCTTTGAACTCTACAATAGAAATGGTCCACCAGTGCCTACAGTGGTATTTTTGCTTATTGTGATGTCATTTCTTAGAGTATCTTCAAATGCTTTATATCCCTAAAATCTCTACAACCTAAGCTAAAAAGGTTATGTAAATCAATAAAACATAATAATTGATAAAAGTATTGAAATATTGTGTCATAAATAAAAAAAAATCAGACATGTTTTTTCATCAAATTTTACTAAATAAACACACAAAATATATTGATTCAAAACAATTCTGAATGTAGAAACATGAACAAATTATTTAACGCTCCATAAGTTATTTGAACTATGTACATTTTTTTAGTTTTTGGGAGATGCTCATCTTTATGAGCAGAGTGCAAAGACATTATTTCATCTGCAATAGAAATATCCCTAAAATCTGTACTACCCTAACCTTGCATAACCCTGGACAGGGGTGGTTTTGTGTGCCGATGCTCAGGGGGTGTTGGGAAAGATGGTGCCAGCCGCTGTATCCTCTGTCGTGAAGTGTTGGGGTGCTGCACTGTGCCTCTCAGTGGTCCAGCACCAGCAACCTTTTTGCATCAATAAAGGGTGTAACTGTTACATGGCCTCGGAGAGAGTTTTCATAGCACTAATGTTACACACTCATGTTTCAGGTATTGGCGCTGTTAGCCATGAGAGGCGCCCCAACTGGGTCAGAGGGGATGTTCCCCTTTCTTCCCCAGGTGAGGCAAATAAGGGGAAGGTGATGTGTGAGGCTCACTCTTCCTTGGTCTCCACTTCACAAGCAGGGCCCCTACACTCCGCTGCTCTGCACTGCACACTACCCGGGCTGCGTTGGCAAGCAGTGCTGCTTCAACGCAACAATGCCATCCCACCACTGTTGGTCAGGATGGCATTGTTGCGGAAGCGTAGTGCCCATCCCCCTGTTCCCCCCCATGTCACCCCGCTGAGTAACCCCTGTTAGCACTGGCACTGTTAGCTCCTTTAGCACCTTTAGCTCTATTAACACTATTAGCTGCCGCCATTTCAGCTCAGTCACCGATGTTTAACTGTTTGGTCTGAAAAATGCCTTATCTCTCTCTGACATGAACTATCAACCCGCTTCTCTGCTCCTTTGGCGTCACCACTTTTTGCACCGCACGTAAAGTAATGTAATGACGTCATCAACTTGCGACACAAGCGTACAATGTGATGATGCAAAAGACAGAAGCCTTAGCTCTCAGCTGCAAAAAGAATGAATGCTCTAGTCATTATGTTTTTTTATTTAAGATCAATTAAAACAGGATTATGTGGACAATGACCTCCCGCTGCCAGTTTGGGAAGTCACAGAAGGTTTTCATTATTACTTGATTTTATCCTTTAAAATATATATGTAGAAATAATTGTCTGAAGTCTGTCCCAGCTCCCAAAAGGAGGCAAAATGAGTTTTGTGCCATAAAAATGTATTCTTGATAATGTGTTCATTTTTACTACTGAAATACTGCACATGCTTTCATTGCTGACAAAGCTTCGAAAGCTGTTGTAAGATTTTTGTTTGGCTTTTACCACTAAATGAGATTCTATTTTGTTGTGTTTTAGTGCTTGCAGTCATGTGCTAGAGACGTACTCATGAGTAACTTGCAGCAAATATTTGTCATATTAAAATCATCTGTCTACGGTGGATAGAAACAATCAATTACATGCTTGAGTGCAGTTTCAAATTTTTGCCTTCCTACCTTCACCAGTTGGAGAATCTTGCAGTTCTGACGAAGCAGGGGGTGCTACCCCAAGCCATATATCCTTCTTCGGGTCCAGGTGTCTCTGAAGGAAATATTGAGTGTCTTCATTTGGAACAAATGCAAGGTGTCCATTGTTCTGCTCACACCAAGCCTGAGCACTGAAAAAAGAGTGCTTGAGATCCACAAACTCATAGCAGGAACCTCCAAAGGCCTTCTGGTATTCTGGACAGGAAACAGTAACCTCTGTCTTATCTTCAGTCCAAGACATACAGCTGAGTGTCATCAAGATCTGCAGGTGCAGAATTGTTCGGCACATCCTCTCTTCAAAAATCATAGTTAGACTCACATCACTCTGCTTTCAGTGTAGTGAAAAAAATAAGACCACTTCATCCTTTTGTCTAATGTTCTCATGCACACACTCTGGTGACATCCTGCTTTTAAATGGGTCTGACAAGAGCCTTTCTCATACACCTCTTTCTGGATTCAATGGACTATTGTTTACCTAACAGCCAGGCTCTCTCAAAAACCAATGGAGCACAAACAGAGCTACAAAAAAAAGGAAAACTAGGAGGGTGGCTTCAACCAGATGGCCAGGTAGCTTAGGGATAGGGTTTACCAATAATTTAAACCATTTCATAAAAAAGTTCAGAGGTCTATATTTTTTTTAAAATAGGCTGAATGTTAAACTTTTTTTTTTTTTTTTTTGTAAAAATGTGAGTGCTAGGTTTAAATGTTCAGTCCATGGATGTATTAAGAGCTACCACTCAGCCTTGCTGCCAATTTGTCCTAGTGGCCACTCACGTCATGAAACAAAAAAATACCCAGTGGCCCAAAAAGCATTTTCACTTTCACAAGACTACCAAAAAAAAAAAAAAAAAAAATAGAAACTGTTGGCAGGACACCTTGAACTGCACAAAAGATCTATTATTATTCCTTATATAACGTTTTTTTTTTTTTTTTTTTTTTAAACCATGAAGGTTTTATATTTGTAAAACTTTCCCAGAGCCAAGAAAAGCATTTTTTCTGTATGTGAGGTCATCTCAATGTAAAGTCTATGAGCCAAATAGGACATCATGGACATGTGCCAGTAGGGAGAAAAAAAAACTCATATTACCCATGTGCAATGCAGTTGCATAACATGGAAGCGTATGCACTCGGTGAGCAGTTTTCATTCAAGTGAGAAGGGGACATTTTGGAGTCTGGGTTCCACTTCTTATAGTGCATCCATTTGAGTCACAACTACAATCTATTTCGGGCATTCTGTCAATCATAAAGAAAAAAAGCATCCCACTTCCAGAGAGAAAATAAGGCCTCTCTTCTGTGAGGAGAAAAACATGTAATACCAAATGTAGGAGGACAGCTTGCTTGTTTTTCTGAACTAATATTTCTATTCCTAAGAAAGGAAGACAGACTTGTTTTCCTGTTTCAGGGACAAACCTTTCTTTAATTCTCACCCAAGACCTACATGAACTGATCTCTTGGCCCTAGTGGGGGTCTGTGAACATGATAATCGAACACTGTGTCAAAACTCTTGGAAGAGCCAGATGGCTAACTAAATTATCACCTGAACTATAGCATAAATGACCTTTGGGGTCATTTGAACCAGAGAAAGGACCAGATCACTCCAAACAAACAGGACCACTGGAATGTTAAAGGACCAGTGTGTAAGATTTAGTGGCATCTAGCGATGAGGTTGTAGATTGCAACCAAATGAATACACCTCCTCTCTCCCTCCCCTTCCAAGTGTGTAGGAGAAACTTGTGAAAAATGTGAAAGGCCCTCTCTAGAGCCAGTGTTTAGTTTGTCCATTCTGGGCTACTGTAGAAATATGGCGGTGCAACATAATGGGCTCCGTGGAAGAGGACCTTCTCTCTACGTTGATATAAAGGGCTTATTCTAAGGAAACAAAAACACGATTCTTATCTTCATGGAATTATACACTAATTAGCACATACTTATAAATATTATATTCCTTTTCTGCCAAGTCAGTTCCACTAGAAAAACTCCCTTTTTGGGTCGCGCTTATCTACACATGAACTGCCGTAAATTTTAGAGTACGTTCCTGAGTAACTTGACATTAGTAGATTCCCTGTTAGGCCTTTCTTTAAGCCAATGCCTGAATTAATGTGAAGCAAGGACCTGATCATTACTTGAGCCAGAAATTGGTGCTTAGATTTCAAGAATAATGATATAACTTTGATATCTGTACGATAATCCATTGATGACATATTAAAATTCAGTTTTATGACATAATTCACCATGTGACAACATTGCCCTCTCTTGACTGGTATAGCGAAGTCTTTTTAACACTAACAAGTATGGGTTGTTTCATAAAACTGCATTCATTTCAAATAAACTGTTGCTTTAACCTTGGTGCATTTATTACATATTATATACACATACACTTTTTAGAGGGTTAAAGCTATAATGTTTGAAGAATTTCAGGTTGAATTTTTTTATATTATGAAATAATGGTTATGTGGAGTTTATATTTGAAGCCATGTCTAAATGTTTAGTCACTACAAAATGTTATGTTTACAGTCACCTAATTGTTGTTTTCAACTTTACTATAATATAGTGTTTGATAGTTAAATCAATGAAGTGTTCATATGGGCACCTGACTGTTTTAAGACCGACCGAAAAATTGTGAAACAGCTAGAAGGAGAGAGAAACTCAGACATACATTCATCAGGTGGCCAGAAACACGACTCCCAATGAATGCTAATGTTGCTTTGTGTCTGCTGGATGTATAAATTGCTTAGTAACAAGTTTGCCATGTCAACTTTAGAGGTGTCCTAGATGCCTGACTGAAGCTCTGTACCCGCAGTGTTGTTTGTCGTGATCAAGTGTGCTGTGAGATTTAAAAAAAAATGCATTTACATCAGCCTGGGCAACAAGGAACAGTAAGAAATACCTGCACCTGCAACCACAACACATCGTGAAAGGGTTTTTACCCTCTTAGGACAACAAAAGAGGGTGGCTTTTGTTACCAGAAAATAAAAACAGACTGGTCTTTCTCAGTGATTGCCTCTTCATTGAAAATACAGGCTCAAGCCTCTAAGATACCTGGACATTATGCTTCTGTATTCTCATTGTGTGTTATTTTTATTCTATTGTGTCTTGTCTTTTTATAATGAGGGCCAATTCCAAGAAATTGGTTCCCTGATTTATCTGAATGACTTTGTTAAGTAAAAAATAGAACATAGCTTTTATATCTGCATGCATTTCAGATTTGAGGGAGTTCTGAGTGTTACAAATTTACCCAGAGAAGTTACAAAACCTGCTTCTTAGAAGAGGTCATCTAATTTGCAAAGATTTACTCCACCTGATTCTGCAAATGTGTACATCATGGACGCCTGTACAAAATTTCATGGCAATCTGTCCAATAGTTGTTGAGATAATACAATCTAGACCAAAGTAGTGGACTTAACAACTGACAAACCATCATTAGTTCTGTTTTTAATGAGCAAATGTATCCACATAATGTAACTCAGTGAACCTGCTTCTAGGTTTAGATGTCTAATTTGTAAGGTTTCCCTCTGCCTGATTCTGCAAATGCTGTAATTGCTCATCATGTTGGTACTTGATGTGTGTTTTGTCCATGAAGTGATTAAAAGTCAGTAGAGCATGCTAGAGTTAGATATAACTTTCATTGCTCACACAAGTGTTGAACTTTGATGTTCTTTTTACATTGTTAGTAGTTAATCCAAATGTTATAAATAACATTTAGAGCAAGAATTCAGCAAATGAAAATATGAATAATTGTGATCCCAGTTACTTATGCAATTCAACAGATTTAGCTGAGTGAGCAACACTCCTCCAAGTGCTGTCAGAGGACAGTGGTGTGTTAAGTTTAGTGTTGACATTTAATTACAGAAATGAAATTCTCTCTGGAATACAATGGGGGTGGATGGTTGGAATAGCAAGCTACACATCTGTGTGATAAGTACTGAAAGCAAAAGTAAACAACTTTTACCATGTTTTGGAAGAAGAAAAAACAACATTGGTAATCCATGTGAACTTTTGAAATAATTAAAAACTTTATAAAATGTCAGCAATGCTAACACCATTCCTGCTCCTGGCTGTCGCTCTGTATTCGTTGGCTCCACAGCTGACAATAGGCAAACTAGACTTTTACCACACTGCTTGACAGTGACAATACAGACTAGAAAAATGTGTCTATTTACAGATGTAGCTGGGACTGGCTAGTGGGAAATGCCAGTGAAATGTTTTAGGGAGAATAGACATACAGCAACATGCCAGAAATAAAGGTAATTCCAGCCAACTTTCCTTCAACTCTGCCAGATATGACACACCACCCTGCCCTCTGCACCAGATACATAAAACCAGGTATATTCCATATAGCTGGCTATAAAGCCGAAATGCCATGCCATGACACTCATATTTCATTTTTCAAGTTTAACCTCACATACCAAGCAATTGACAACCACCAACTGTAAACAGACAAGTTCATATTAAAAAACACAAGAAGCTCACTGAAGGCTTATTGCTCTAAATCCCCAAACACATCATAGTGTTGTCTTCACATTATGATTCAACCCATCTTTGTTGGACTATGATATTTTTTCCCATGAAAAGAAAAGAAAAATGACATGTCAAGCTTAAAAGTCTCAGGCTTTTAAACATTTGTCAGAAACAAACATTAAAATTGGCCTCTAGTGGACCCTGAGTAAAGTGCATGAACGAAACCGCAGCTTGCTTATATTGAAAATGGACAAAAATGCATTTTGCTGTCAGCTTTTTGACCGTGTATAACAACGCAAGTGAGAAAATAAAGACATAATGAGAGGAGTCAAGAGTGAAAAAAGGGCGTTCATGATGGAGCAGAAGCAGGATTCAATAGAAATACAGATACTGACTACACAAAAAAATAATCACACACTTTCTGTTTCTTACAGTGGAGCTAATGTTGCATACACCTTCTTCACCCAGGGCAGTCCTAGTAACTTCATTTAGATACATTATTTACCAGTGAAGCTCATGCGAATAGAGAATGATTAAGCCTCCTGTTTTTAAAATGCATATTGTATAAATTAAGGGACAAAGATTGCATTACAGTTACGGTAGCAGATGCCACATAAGAGAGATTCAAAGAAGAAAGAAAATTAAAGCTGTTGGTCGGGACCTAATTTTCATCAAGTCTATTTTTAGAAAAGTAAAGACTTTTAACCCACATGACCAGGTCAAAGTTTGATTGACATGTGTACTGTCAGGTGTGTAGAGACAATAAGACACTGCAGCTGGACACAGAAAAATACTCATATATTTGAAAGGAGAGTGTGAGTGAACCCACACCTTTTTGAACATTTACTGCTTCCACATAGTTTCAGATACAGATTTGAACTTTAAATGAGTCACAAGACTTTGACCTACAAATCTTGAATTTACATGTTTTTTCTATCTTTTTTGTTTTTGAGATATTAGAGTGTGAGTTTTAAAGTCTTTTCTTGCTCCTCCTATGATTTTATAATGAGTGTGTATTGCGGAATGTTTCACAGCACTGAGGGAGTGACATAACGAGGAGCAGTTGGAGAGGAGTACACTTCTTGTGAAATCTCCTCATAAATCCCATGACTTTGGCCAAATCTTACATTAAAAATCATAACTTTTAGTCGGAAATTTTGTGGCGAATCCATTGATACAGGTTTGAAAGTGGTCAGACTTATAGTTTAGATGTCAGAAGCCTCTGTTTGACACAAAGTTCATGCCCATAGATTGCCTCCCCATTGTTTTATATTGTAAGGTGTGATGTGGCACTGCAACTTTGAGGGCTTATAAAATCCAAACAGTTCCAGCGTTTGTTCGGGGGCCAAAATTGAGGCAAAGACTTATTTTGAAAGGCTAATTGCGGACTTTCTGTTGGATTTAGGTCAGGGGTGTCAGTGTATGATTTGTAGGTCTTGATGAGACGAATAATTGAGTTTTGGTTTGATCTCTCTACAACATTCCTATGAGCCGTGGCGGCCATTTTAGTTACACAGGTGGCGCTAGAGAGCACATTTTGGCACTTTAGGGGTTAATTTTTACATTTTATCAAATTTTTCACCAGACCTGATGTGTGTGCCAAATTTGGTGAGTTTTTGAGCATTTTTATGGGGTCAAATCGGGTTTACGTGGCATAATCATAAAGAAAGAAAGAAACAAACGCATGAAAAACAATAGGGTCCTTGCCCTTAGGCTAGGACTACTGTTTTACAGTAGTTCTCTGCCTTTTGGGCTCGGTCCCTAATTTAAATGGAAGCTATTCATAAGGGAGGATGTGAAATAGAGGGTGAGGTGAAGGTAATTGTGGGTAACAAGCTGTGAATATGGCTAAGTGAAGTGATGGTCACAGTATTCTGCTTTTTGTGGAAACTATTTTCTCAACCAGAGCCAAATAGTCTTTTTTCTGGCTCAAAGTCTTGTTTATTAAAGAGATATCTCGTCAATATAATCACAATCTATGCTCTCTCTTTCCTTCACTTCTCACCTCTGTTTGTCTGTCTTCTCTCTCCTTATCCTCTTTTTTCACCTGCCCTTTCCTCTCCTATAAATAATAAAGAGCCTTGTGAAATTTGAAGATGATCACCTTACCATAGTGCAATCTTCTGACAACTGTGATAAAACATTATTATTATTATTATTATTATTATTATTATTGTTATTATTATTATATAATTGTTGTATTTTAATGTCTTTTCAAATAGCACTACTGCTAAAATCGTATTTGCTTATTAAAAAAAAAAGGAATTCACAACTGATATTTGCTAACTAAGTACTCTGAATATGAGAAATAATTATATACTACTGCTGATTGCTGCTCTTTTCAGATGCAAGGATTTTGAAATTATGTTCAGAGCAGCGGAATAATTTTCCTCATTTCTCAGTGTCTCTCTCACCTCCTTTGAAGCACTACAATGAAGAATTACACTCCAGATTAAAATTAGAGGCAGAGAAAGAGAAAGGACATAATGAGGGATGAGATGATTAAGGAGCTGTATTGTGGGCAGTTTTAGAGCACAGCACATGTAGGTTTGCAATTAAAAAACTAGCAGAAAAAAACTAGCAGAGTATTTGTGTCTTGATGTGCACCCTCTGACATATGTCACTGTAGACTACAGTAGAAAGTGGTGTGAATAGAAGGCAACACACCCACCACTTGTTTGTCTCTTTTGTGCTGCAGGGAATCAATTCAGGGAATCAAAGATCCATTCCAAGGAAAAAAGTCAATTCCCGACACACGCTTATCACCTCTGCAACGATTCATTAAAAACAGTTGACCTCTCTCAAGACATATCAGTCACAAAGTTACACAGTGCTTAAATACAGCCCATAACTGCATGATTGTCCACAGCTGTGTTGGACGTGTGTCCATGATCACATCCTGTACAACAGCTTATTCTCTCAAGATTCCCTCAGCTGTCAAAACATACAATATCTATAGTCGTACACATTCAAAATCCTTTTGATATTACTAAAAAGCAGAATTTTATTTTTTTCAGGTTAGTGATATATACTGTATGTAAGACATAGCACAAGTCTACAGTATACAAATGCTGTATTTACATACTGTGTCACTTTGTGATTGATTTGAGAGAAAGGTCACCTCTTTTTGATAAATCAATGCAGAGGTGATAAGTGGTGTGAAACCACAGTGGAACCTTCTACAATAGCCGTCCACACTTGATGGTTATTCTAGCAGTTACTTGGATAGTATAGACCTGTTTGTTAGGCTAGATCCCAGTTTCAGAGGTTGACCCGCAGTAAAAATGGATCACTTGGAGCAGAGCTACCTCACCCTCAATGCTGAAAGCTTTATAGAGAGCGACAGGATGAACTACTCCTGAAATGTAAAAAAAAAACTTAATAAATGACTTACTGCTCTCTAGTCAATCAATGTGTCTTCAGGAGGTTTTACAGATTGGTTAAAGGGACAGCCTAGACGCTACAAGAGGGCTGAATCTTTTTCAATTACATACATGCAATATTTCCTCAAGGAGTTGGTGAAAACATACACAACAACACAAGGTTGTCTTCTTCAACATATCTTGAAAGTTCATTAAGATATATGAAAATACAATTTTCATTTGATTTACATTGGTGACATCATTTCACACTTCATTTATACTTTATTCAGAAGGAAATTAGTTAAAATCTCTCCCAGCTAGTTTCAATGCCACTACTTGGATTCAAAATGCAGACGGGCGTCAGAGTGAATCATCACAGATTAAAACACAAGGACAGGCTTGTACCTCAGAAAACATCTTGAGATGGTTCTCTGCAGGGAGAATTGCTGTTTGTGTGTTTCTCAGACAATCAAATCTAAGAGGATGAAAACTGCTTTACTGCCACACATGGGTAGACACACTGACTGACAATTCTACATTTCTGGGATTTCTTTTATATTATTGTTTTGGCAACTTACCGCTGAAATCTCATTGGTAAAGATTTGTAAGAAAATATTACTAATAATGATTATTTATTTAATCACACCATATAATTTGAAACAAAACAGAGTTAGTGTCTTGACATACTGTGAATGTGATGTATTACAAAGAGGTAAAAATATGGGAAAGATCAGTTATTTTTCCACAACAGCAGTAATCTGGATAGATTTTGTAGATCCAGTGATTTTTAGCCATGCTAGCAGCATGGTTGTAGGATGGAAATGTTGGTCTATTGGTTGGGTACCACTTTGGTTCAGTCTGAAATATTTCAAAAACTATCAGATTAAATTTTTTTACAGACATTTATGGTCCCCAGATTATGAATTCTACTAATTTTGGTGATCCTAACTGAATTTTTCAATACTGCCACCATGTGGTTGACATTTTCATTTTTTATTGAAATAACACCTGTTGTATGGATTGGAATTAAATTTGGTACATATATCCATGGTCTCAAGACAATTAATCCTAAGGATTTTTAGTGACCTTGACTTTTTCTCTTGCGCCACCAACAGGCCAGTTTCCACACATCCAGTGAAATATCTCAACAACTGTTGGATGGGTTACCATTAAACATTGTACAGAGAGATATTTCTTGGTGCCCAGAGGATGAATCCCAAGTCCCTTACACACATGCAGTCTATCCCTGAAATGTTCAGGAACTTTTCCTGCATGGGGTCATGTATGAATTAGAGCAGGGACTGATATTCAGGGAAATCTGTACCACCAATTTCCCACCTCAAGACCTCGTAACATTTAAGGGAAAATGCCAGTACAACTGTGTTGTGAATCAAAGCTGTAACATTGCAGGACCAAGCACGTGAAGAGTTATAGCCATCTGACAAAAGACCCTTTCACATGGAGCAAGTGAACCAATCACAAGACTCTGCTGATGATGTATTTGAATCCACGACTTGTTTACGGTTGCCTTGACAATGCTTTCACAGGTGATTTGATAACTAACAAGCAATACAAGTGCTCAGTCTGTGCAGGGGGTGAAATTGTTAAGCAGCTGTCTGGAACAGTTAGAGATGCTGGCATTCATAAGTGCATTATTGCCATCTGCTGGACTGTTCCTTGCCCATCTAATCCAGCATTGCCATGGCATATGTGAAAAGTCGCAAGATGGAAAAGTTCTTGAATGTAGCTGCAAGTATGAATAGTGAAAATCACTTGCAGTGCCTGAAAAGTTACCCCAGTAATTTATGGGAACTATATGTGAAAGAGGCTCTACTGTCTTTAGTGATCCCCTGGTGAAATATCTCATCGACTATTGGGTGGATCAACAATTTGTTAGGAACATTCTTGTCCTTCTCAGGATAAATTGTTGGCCTAATAACTTTGATCTTCTAACTTTTCTTCTAGTGCCACCCTCAGGTAAAAAGTTTCAATTTGTCCAAAACTATAGTTTATGACATTCCCATCAGCCTCAGTCGTACTTTATGTTGTGCACTAATTAGCAAACATTAGCATGCAAACGCTCTAAACTAAGATGGTGAACAGCATAAACATGTTAACATGCTGCTTAACATCAGCATGCTAACACTGTCATTGTGAGCATGTTAGCTGTTCTTGCTCTTTTTGGTCCTGCTGTTTTTTTTGTTTGTTTGTTTTTTTTGCTGTTGTTGTTGTTGTGGCCCTTTGTGGTTTGGATGAAGACTGACCTTGATACTGCAATTATGTGGTGAATGGGTCTCCGTGCTCCATCCTCATCTATCTCAGTGAGATTTTGGAAATTCACAGACATGATAAAGTGTGAGTGTGTGTTGGTGTAACCGCTCCTTCTTGTTAGGTTAAGATAGAGTTCTGGGGCCGTATTCACAAACATTCTGAGAAAACTCTCAGAGAGCTCCTAACCTAGCTTAAACATTTCTCCGAGCTTACGAATGATTTAGAAAGATTCTCAGAGAAACTCTGAGCAAGGAGCCGTAGGAGCTCTCTTAAGGGCTAAGATGCTTTGCGAATTACTTTTATCTTTATCAGGATCTAGTCTTAACTGTAAGGGGAAATTCTTAGAAAACATCATAATTTTATGAAGCTTCTTTTTGTCAATTTTGTCACCAGGGGCAACTCTTTGAACTCTTTGTACTAGGAAGCTTTATGAATATGCCCCCTGTGTCCTGTGCTTCCAGCTGTTTTTTTGTTTTGTTTATAGCAGTTATAGCAGTTTTGTTCACTGTCCCTTGAGCTGATTTTTTTCCACATTAGTTGCCTACATAACAATATCGCTTAAATGTCTGTATTACTATAAATTGCATTGATTGATGATCAGAAGAAGGACCAGATTTTAACTAACAAATTCCTGTTCCGAATCTTCAAGTTGAAGGTTGATCTGGATGGGGAATGGCAAAGTGGCATAATTAACACAAACTGTCGTGGTGATGATTTGTGGTCCTGTTCAGCCCAGTTTGGGAAACTTGGAAAGAGCAAAGTGAAAACAGAAACAGAAATGAATATGAATCACATAGACCTAACTCTTCATCAGAAGAGAATAGCCAAAACTACGTCAGAGATTGGAAACAGTTTTACCAGAAATAATACACAGTTACCCTAGAAGGAGGGAATGAGTCATCAGATGAGGCCATTTCCTCCTAGCTACTTGAAGGGCTTTTGATAGGATACAATGGCCACATTGCTTTGAGATCTAAAAAAAATATTTGCTCCTGGGCCGAGCATTTTTATAGTAATCCTACAGCTGAAATATCTCTGAGCTCTTGTCTAATTTGTATTATTATTATTTGAGCCTCAGTCCATTTAACTTGTGGAACGCTCACAAAGGGATGAAAACTGACCTACTAATATTAGTTGAGATTAGATCTAATATTATTATTTTTTGTTTTAGTGTTGTTATTAATATTGCCAGCAAGTAAGAAACAGTGTGGTGCTGTATTAGCCTTAAAATAATTCATACTGGTTGAATTCTGAATGAAACAAAGGAGAGAGAACTCTTTACATTGCCCGCAGATCCTGGTGCATCCTGGTGAGGTGATAGATGAATCTGGTCTTAACATAGCAGAGACTGCCTTCGGTGGAGGCCCCCTTGGAGAATACATCCAGTGGAGTGCAATCATTTTCACAGTTCTCATTCTATGTTACCATTTTCACCTTTCTGCCTCCATACATGACCTTAAACAGATTCAGACAGCACTACAGAGAGAGTGAGTGTATGAGCATGTGTGTGTGTGTGTAATTTAGTTGATTGAAGTTATTTTTAATATTAAAATGTTGGAACATACAGCATTAGTAATTATGATGACTCATAACCTAATTTCAAAAGGAACATTTTCTTAAAAGTATATTTTAAGTGATTTACTGCCATTCACTGATATTACAGAAATTGAAGGGGGCCCCATTGGATTAAGGTCTATTTTACACCAGAATGGATTAGTGATTAACATAATCATGGTGCCTTCATTTGCCCATTTATTATCAGTTTGAAGATACCAAGAGAGCACCGAGATGCATAATTTCCCTAAATTATACCAAAATCCTTTAATGGTGTATAATATGTTGCAAATGACACGTGTAAGTGAAGGGACAGAATGATGAGATACAGTATGTCAAAAAAGACACAATGCACAATGTTTCCCCCTAATGATCATGTTGTGTAGTTTTACAAAAATGACTAATTCAAGCCCTAAATAAAATTTATCCCGTGTTCACTCTCACAGAACAACATATATGAGTTGAGCAATATAATGTTAGAAAGATAGATATCATGTAGAGTGAAATGAAGATCTGATTCAGTGGAGAGGAGGTTAAGAGAGAAGAGGAGAATTATCTGATATAACTAATAAGAACTAGGTCTGAGTAAGATACCTCTGACTGACACACTGTTTAAGTGAACAGAAAATAATACTTGAAATAAAATAATCCTACAGAGCCCATTTCTCTACTAGGTTTCATCAGCATTAGAATATTCTAGATGTGTGGTCATTGTTTTATACACTTTTCCCTGCAATTAAACATGTCATGTTTAATATTTGGATATACTGGAATCTTTACAAGAATTTAAAAATTTCAAACCCACATTTTTTTTTCACACAAAATAATTATTAATGGGTTTGAAAAGTGTGGGTCCACACAGAAAGTAATAACAACTCACCTTGTGTATGCTTTTACTCATAGGTGCAGTACTGGAGTGTAAGATGAATCATTTATGTGCTGGTGTTGGCTGGCACCATGTGGTG
Organism: Thunnus thynnus; assembly: GCF_963924715.1. NCBI lineage: Eukaryota > Metazoa > Chordata > Actinopteri > Scombriformes > Scombridae > Thunnus > Thunnus thynnus. The sequence continues at coordinate 10,209,097 of NC_089527.1, read as the reverse complement.
ACAGTAAAGAAGTGCATGAGTGAATCATATAGACCTGCATACGGTATGTGCTTATTCAGCGTCAGGGTAGTTTGAACAGCTTTGTGTCTGTGGTCTGTTGCAGGTTTTTGTGTGGTTGTCTTTCCCATATGAATACCCCGCCCATCTGGAGGCCTTAGCTAATGGCTGTGCTTTCCTGTATCCCAGGTTAGACCCTGAACTCACAGTTCTTCAGGGGAAAGCCCAACACTAGAGAGGTAAGGCATCATTTTCTAAACTGAAACACTTAAAATAATCTAACATTCATCAAAGTTTAATAGTCTTCCTGTGTAGAACCTACTAGGGATGTGCAGAGATCCCAGTATTTGTATTTGTATCTGTATTTGTTGAGGCAGCAAAATTATTTGTATCTGTATTTGTATTCGAATAAAAGTGGGAAGAGGCTTAAAAATCCTGTTTTTGTTTTTATTACACTTTTAATTTTAGAAAATTATTATGATTACTGAGCTAAAACTTTACTCACCGCCTCATTGTAGCCAGACCTATCTATTTGTACACCCATAACAGCACACCGTGTAACATGTAGGGAGGAACTTCAAAGGCAATTATTGCTTTGCACTTTTCATTTATTGCCTATTTTTTTACAACCTAACTTTGTGGAAAGGAGAAGGGGAACAACAGTTTATGAAGAGTCTTTAAAAGCACTTTGCTTGTGTCAGTAGCTCAGTAGCTTTATCTCTGGGGAACACCCCCAACAAATAATTTTTAAAATATTTGTATGAAACAAATATTCATATAAAACCCACTATTTGTGCTTTGCGAATAATGTATTTGTATTCGGGCACACTCCTAGAACCTACCACACCATACAGATTATTTTTAAACTCAGTCAAATGAATAAGGAATCAAATGATGAGCTAGTAGGTCAAACAGTAAAATCAATCCACTGACTATGGTAGACAACAAATGTATATAATTTGGAAGATGTAAACAAATGGCAGATATGTCACCTTTGTCACAAATGTCCATACATTGAACTTTCATTGCACTCCACTCCACTGGAAGTACCTTTTGTATATTTCACATTGAGCCTTACCTTCCCTTTGAGTTTACCTGTGAAGGAATGCTCCAGCGGGTCAACATCTTGATTGAAAAACAGGTTGGAGGAATGTGGGTTGAGGAGTTGGAAAAACGATGTGGAGGATCATTTTTGTAATTAGAAAAGCACTAGAAGAAATAGTCTCCCTTCTTCTCATGTTGTTCTCTCCTCCAATGAGCATGCTCCAGGCTGTGAAGTCAGAGGCAGCCACTTCCTGTAAACAAGCATGTCAGAGGAGGGGTAGATCTGTGAAACTGGATCTGTGATCTACAGTATAATCAGGTCAACTCTGAATCAAAAAGACAAATCAACACAGACCTATAAATATGCTATAAGAGGCATTATAAAATATTCATAGTTTTCCAAATACCTATGATGCTACCAATAAAGTATTAGATTTACTATGAATCTATGCCCTTTAATGTTACAATTGAATCATTTCTTTTTTTAAATAAAATATCACCGTGAAGTGCACAGTATACCTTTTCAACTCGTAATAATGTGCCACATTAATAGTGGACTGTTTTTCAAATTGAATTGCACTATTTTATTTAGACTCTTTTTTAATGGAAAACACAAATATTCTATGATCAAGATCGAAGCTCTCACAGCCTACACAGGAAACCTTTCACCTGTCTGCTTTGGCATTTTGCCTTAGTGCAGCCTTTCATTCCTGAGCTGACCATTTGCCAGTATATAAAATAACCCATAAGCATACACTTTTAAACCAGTTTTAGCTGGTGACAGAGTTAGTTGTCAAGTTGGAAAAGAGGACAGAGGAGCACCAAAGAGAACATGACCAAAAACCAGATTGGTGCATTTGCCCCTGAATTGAGGAAAATTGTCCTCTAGAGCTTTGTACTGGTCTCCATACACAACCATATTGTTAGCACAACCTTACAGACTTAATTCTGAGTGAGAGCCCCTGTGCAATGGAGTTCATTCAGATCCACTCATCTCTGATTGTATAGCCCCTTAACTTGCTGAGATCCTGCATCACCATTTGAATAAAATGCTTGATGATCTTATATGTTACACACCTTCTGATGATTTCTTCTTTTTCTTTTCTATTTCCAGCTACAGTGTAGATTGTCAAACATAAAAACTCTCTCATAATCACTTGATGCTCCCAGTCTACTACAATAGTAAACATTGTCTGATCCTCTCAGTTGTGTACGATTTGACTAGTCCCCAATTCACACCTGCCCCTTGTAGAGACTACGATAGGAACCTGATAGCCTTATGCAAGGCATGCGCAGTGTTGCATAGAAAACAAACATGTGTAAGTTATTCTGCACATAAAGGTTCATTCTGGGATCAAAGTACAGCAGCACCTCATGACAACATGGCCATTTCCAACTGGCTCAGTTGTTCACAGCAAGAAGTCTCTATGCAGGTTTGATTCTTGGCCTTTTACAGGTGAAGTTCTGCACGTTTCTGCAAGTCACACAAATTTGAGATGACAAGAATGCATTGTCTACACTCAGATCTCACAAACTGATCCTGCACAGACATTGGGTGATGTTTGTGGTATCCTCAATGCACGTGAATGTGAATGAAGACTTAAAACAGTGTAAAATGAGACAGATACGTGTCACCCATTGCCTGGATAAGACACCATTGTTTCATTCAAAAGGGACAGCTGTAGGCTACTACAAACTGTTTCAAATGGTGTTCAAACTGTATTTAACTGAAGCTATAACTTTACTCACAAATGCAACATGTGACACATGGCGTTATTTCCATTTATGGACGAGAATTATGCTATTACAGCGTTTCCTTCAGGTTGAGTACAAGATAACTTCTGTCAAGGGAAGTAATGTTTCCAATCGATACAATTTGGTATCGATTTGCCTATGAATGTTCATTTCAAACTATGTTTCCATTCCACTTTATCACAATTTCTCTGATACAGCATTTATTTAACAGTGTTAGTATAGTCATCTAGTATGTTCTATTTCTGTGCACATATTTAACAATAATAGCTAGCTAAGTTTCCTCTTTTCTGTTTTTTCTTTTTTGCCAATACGAGATGACTCAACTCTCTGATTGGACTGGACCTGACTTCAAAAAAATACATTACACCAAGTTCAGCTGTACTTGCTATATGCATAGCCTTTGGGCACTCATCCACTCCTTCCAGCCACTTAATTTGCTGACTCAATGGGAGTGAGCATTAGCCTGATCCTGACATAACAGTTCAGCCACTGCCTGTCTGTTAATGATGTCCTGGGTGTTTCACAGTCTCCTATGAACCTGAAAAGAAGGTAAGGGGAATGAGTGCGCCTTTCTAGTCATCTCCTTGAGATGTAATTAACATTGTCTTGTCAGCAGCAGCTTGGATGCACATTAAAGACACATTACACTAAGGTATTCATATAGCCAATGTCCAACTGCTGAATGTTCATATAATAATGAAGAAAAAGTATTTTATCCATGTTAAGTGTAATTTACAATTACTGAGACTGATGTGACTGATTCAATATGATTACTGTTTTGCTTATGTAACAACAGCATTTATTCATGTGTTCAAACCTAGAAACACTCTTAAAATTATAGGTGGAAAGCATAAACATTTTGTTTACCAGAGTGTTTTCCACACTGTAGCTGACTGATGTTTATTGCTGCTTATGATTGTAAGAGTTTCCATGGATGGCTGTGGCACAGGAGGTGGCGTGAGTCATCCACTAATCAGAAGATCAATGGTTCGATTCCCGGCTCCTCCGGTCCTCATGTCGAAGTGTCCTTGGGCAAGATACTGAACCCCAAAATTGCGTGTGTGAAAGTGTGTATCAATGATTAGCTCGTATTGATACGCAGGTTGACACCTTGCATGGCAGCCCCTTGCATCAGTGTATGAATGTGTGTGTGAAAGAGTGAATGTGGCTTGTAGTGTAAAAGCATTTTGAGTGGTCGGAAGACTAGAAAGGCGCTATATAAGTGCAGTCCATTTACAACACTATAGGTTGGTTCTCACTATAGGAGAAGAACCATAAGTGCACAAAGAACACTTTCACAGTAGCAGTCAAAATATAAAATGAATGACATATACTGCCTGAAGACATTTAAAACACACATAGTAGTGTGCATATAAGAGACACCCCATATTTATAATTTAAATGCTTATATATGTTTATATTATAGACACAGCAGCTGATTGACAGAAATGATGCGACTCATTTGACAAATTTGATACATTATATTTGTTTATATTGACCCTGTGACTTGGAGTGGGTGGGTTGGAATTTGTGCTTGTTCACATGGTACTCACCATTAACTTTTTCACTCCGTAGATGTATGTCCCCGTTTTATGTATTACTGATGTGGTAGGAAAAAGCCTTCCATGACGGTTTTTGTGTGGTTAAAAAAAAAAAAAAAAAAAGAATCATGTCTCAATGATTGCTGATGAATAAGCAGGATAAAACTTTATTAATCAATAAAACTTTGCTCTTTGACAAAGAGATGCTTCATTGTTCTTTTACATAAATAAATGGTGTTTACATCATCTGTAATACCACTGATATTATTACTGTACAAACAGACAATTAATAATTCTGTTACATAGTCAGATTTATTGGAAATTCAATTACATCTTTCCATGTGTGTGTGAGAGAGTGGTTGCAATGCATCTGTAACCACTGAAGGGTTTTTATAAGCCCATGCAAAGCCTATAGCAACAGAGAGGTGGTTAGTATTGCTGTCATAATTTTGTGATTAAAATGAATGGTTTGGTGCCGTTTTGGGGATGATAATGATAAATCCATTCATCAACACAAGCACAATTAAAAGATATGCACATGTCAGAAGAGTGGATAAATGGTCTCAATGATTTGGCACAGTTCATCAAGCTGTATAATTGATTGGACAGGTTTCTGAGCTATTTCCATGAAACAATGAAATGGATTAAGATTTTATACCACTTTGTATTTCTCAAGTGATGAGAGATTTTGTGTTTGTACAAACAAGATGTTCAAAATGTTCAGACGTCTTTGTTTCACAAACCTCTAGCAGTTTTTCTAGTGAGATGGAGTGTGAGGGTTGAAACATTTCATGAGGCATCAGAGGAATCACATTTTAGCTGAATGAAATGCAACCACAACTCTGGTGATCATGGGTTACATTTTACATATTTTTTTGGTATTCAGCTGTTGCACTTACAGTCATTTACAGTGAGTACAACAGCTTCTAAGATCACCCATTATTAAGGAGTGTAAAGGTGGCCAAGGCCACAATTACAGTAGCATGAATGTGTACAAGAGAAATGGCATGAAAATAAAACACAGTGCAAAGAAGAGAGGTAGAAAGGACTTTGTTGCCGAGATCAAAATAGTCTCTGGTTTATCCAAACACAATAGTTAACCATACAAGCAATAGAGCTAGTAAAGCATACATTTACAGTTACAGAGACTGACTGATGATTCTTCTAGTGTGTTCTGTGCCTTATGTGTTGGTTTCAGCACATGAACACTGTGCTTTACTAGTAAAAGTAATTGTAAAGATTGTCTTCTATGTGTCAGAGAGGGAAACATTACAAATCTGTGTGCTGTTGGTGAGTTGAAGAGGTGTGATTGATTCACACCTTCAATTTATAGCTAATCCTTATTCTTCACACAATGAAACTAAAGATAATAACAATAACTTTGCACCTTGTCCAGTATGTCAACTCAGGAGTTGATAATTACAGTGTAGAGCGGATGTAGGCCCCCTTCAGAATAACTGTCCAAGGCTTTGTAGCGCTTTTAAGCCCGGGATAAATTTAGACTCTCTCCCTAGGATCAAGTGCACTGAATACTGATTAAAACTCCTGTGATGTGGTTTCCAACCAGAAGGTGTCTCACAAGCATTGTGGATAGCTGAGTAGACCAGGCCACAAACAGGTCCATTTGTGAACACAGCATCTATGAATTATTTATATCCATTTATTTCTAATTTAATTCATGACAATGACTTTGTATAAAACCAATCTGTGAATGGAATTTATTTTGAGTTAGACAGAAATATCCTCCAAGAGGATGACCATCAAGTCATTAAATCTACATGATATGTAGAATAACACAATATTCACTATTTCCTGATTTTTTTAAAATGTTCAATGTTTTTCTAAAATCAAATGGATGATCTCACATATGGGTTTATGACACCCACAGTTTCCAAAGATCAGTAAAATAATACTGATTTGTGCCATCAGGTAAACTGTTGCGGGAACAACAATGGCTGTGCTCACATGTAACTCCTGTGTCAGTTATATAAATAGTGACTGGCTTGGCAATCAGTTCTTCACTTGACAGCTGCTGATAAGTGATATAAGAGAAATTGTAAAACACAGCTGAGCCTTGGACAGCACTGTCAGATCACACCTACATCCAACCAGAGATTTTTCACTTACAGTGCAAAAACTTACAGTAAGACTTGTCATTTCATTTCACCAATAATCTACAGTAATATGTAAAACAACATTTACAGTATATAAGCACTATAGAGTAAACATTTTTACTATGCAACACTGATCATCCTGTATTTTAACTATAAGCTGTCTACTCCAAAAAAGCCCACTATGTTTTGCCATAAAGTACTATGACTATTTGTGACTTTTGTTACTGATGCACCCAAACAGTGTAATATACATATTAGCAGACTGTGTGGTTTGTATTTACATTCTGTTCATTGCACATCATAATGAATGATAATAATGATAATGCACATGCAGAACAAATAAGCTGGTAAGCAGACACAGAAGAAAACGCTGTCTCTGAAAAACTGTAATGATATGCAATGTAAATGATATTCCCACAGGCTGCTTTATCTTTGTCATTGTGCTTAGTTTCATCTAAGGCTTGAGACTTAATCGTTTCCAACTTTCCAAATGAACTTTGCAGTCAAAACAAGCAAAAAAAAAGGGAAATGCTAAAACAAATACAATAAATACCACAACAGTTCAACACTCTGTTGAGCAAATGATAAATAACAAGATAATAGCAAGTAGTACAGGGAACATTCCTGGTGTTTAGTGCTTTTACATCGATTATTTATCTAAGCCTGAAAAGGTGTTACAGCAAAAACACAAGATAACCACTATTGTGTTTTTTTTTAGCCATCTCACCTTTACAAAAACTTTGATTTGATTAATTATTCTTCACTTGTTAGCTATTGCCCAGCACACCCTGTCAACTTTAATAATATTTCAAGTAAAAAAAAAAAGTAACTGAATGGATTTCCTTTAAAAACTGACTAAGGTATGTGTGTTTGTAAACAAGTCAAAAACATGAACAAGATATGGCAACGAAACATAAAGTCAGATACAGTAGTTAAGACAAAACAGGCTAAATACCCTGAATTAACCATCATTGTGTTTAAAATTGGAACTGCACTAAACTGTCAGCTACAAACACCAATGTTTGGAGGGAAAGTTTGCTAATTTGTGCTTGGACACATCACATATAATGTGATGCAATGTAATATAAACTGGTTAAATGACTTTAGCTTTGTGCACTTCGGTTTATAGCCATTAATTGGCAAATAATTGTCTCCTGTCCTTTTTACTTGTGTTTGCTTTTAGTTGTAGAGTTTCTACATCGAGGCTGACCTGACTGTGCACTGATGCTTTTCACCTTCCTGTATGCACAGAGAAAGTGGTGTTTGCTGACTCAGTGCTGCTTATATACTCTCTGTGTGAGTCTCAGGCTGTGGGATTTTGCCAGGACCTCCTGTGTTTTAGGAGAGGGACATCTGCACTTAATAATTGATAACATTAAAAGAAAAGTTAAAAATGAAGAGTTCATATTCTTAATTAAGACAGGATAGAGAGACTCCTTGTATATGTTTTCCCAAGTGAGTAACATGGGAACACATACTTTATCTTTCATGTGGGACTTCACCTAACTCCCGTAAAATCTACATCATTCTGGTGGATTTTCATTTTGATCCCCCATATACTCCCCACAACAATAGCTGAATCTTCATGAATGAATGAACCTAGCCGATCAACATACTGTAGTTTCCTGGAGAGGAAAAACTGTGTGAAAGCAGACATCTATGTCCAGGTTGAACAAATCCATAACTCTTGTTAGAAGACAACAGTCTCAGTTGTGGAGCATCTCATCCATGTTGCATCTCCCCTTTTCCTTATTCTCTGTGTAATATTTAATTTGTGGTTTTCATGAAGAAAAAGTGGAGAAGAGAAGACTGGAAAAAGAAAAAAATCAACTGAAGTTCTTTCTTGGCAGGGGGAGGTCTTCAATTATGTCCTTTTTCCTCAATGTCTCTCAGATGTGTGTGTATGTGTGTGTGTGTGTGCGCGCGTGCATGCATGTGTGTTTGTTTATGTCTGAATGTATGAATATGCTATGTACAGTATATAAAGCATATGTGTATATATTCTTGTGTGTGTGACGACATGAATGTGTAGCGTCCATATGTATATGCAGGTGAAATGTGCATGTACTTTGTGTAAGAAAGACAGAGAGAAGAGGGCGGAGGGCAGGAGGCAGCCAGGTGTGTGTGTATGTGTGTGTATGTGTGTGTGTGTGTGTGTGTGTGTGAGTGTGTGTGTCTGTGTGAACCTGCCGGTCTGGTCAACACACAGGTCTCTCACTCAAAGCGTTCGTAGTTCCTCGTCTGTCTCACACGGGGCACCATGTCCTTCAAAAGTCTGTGGAGACAGACACAAGGTCTTATTAGAAAGCAAACCTTACAGCTTCATACATACATACAGCAGGGTGTCTAAGTCTTGTCTCAGCCTGTTTTAGGGGCTTAACTCTTACCATCCTAGCAAGTACAGAGCTGTCAAGTTGTCATGGCATACAAAGGAAACAAGTGGAGCCTCACATGGATTCAATTAAAATCAGTCAATGGGTTAAACAAATCAGTTTATCTCTTACTTGACCCCATATGCCAAAATGATGAGTCCAATGAGAACTCCGATGGTGCCATCCAGAAACCAGACATCAGTGTGGTGTTTGAAGACTTCAGCGCTGATCAGAATGGAAAATCCCATGATGGCACCAACCATAGAGTTAAACCCTGAAAAACAGAAAACATATAGAGAGTGTTATGTCTGCTGATGTGCTGTATGTCTGAAGGGACTGACCATTTGCAAAACCAATACAAAAAAACCATGATAGAAATCTTTTCTTTGCCTTAATCATGTAGCTGCAGCCAATGTTTACACAGATCTTTACCATGGGAGTGTTAGATCTGACACATTCTCATCAGTTATTTTTGAATTTCTCAATTATAAATAGCTGTATCGTAAATAATCAAAGGTTATAGCTATTGTTTGAATCACACTTTTCTGTATAGTGGCTGACTTTTTTCATTATTACATTTCTCCTTGTGTGAAGGCTAGCACAGTAGGTTATTGTCTTGCCTGCAGTAAGTGCAAAGTCTTGTGGGAAATAAATCCAGGCTCTAAGAACAGCAACCTCAGGTTTATTGGATTGATGTCCTGTGCGTTGTGAGACTTAGGAAGAGCAGTGTGTGTTTGTGAGTGTGTGTTTGCTGCGCTTTTGTTCACGTGTATGTATCTATGAGCAGCCAGAGGGTCATAACCTATTTGTTTATTTGCTCATTATGAAAACATAAAGTAAATATAAAGTAGTAAAAATTACCTCCCCCTCAACATACAGCATTTAAACTCACATGTTAATATATTAGTAACAATATTCCAATAATATAAAATACTATAACACTGACTGGTGCCCTTCTGCTGTAAAATGAGTACTTTTAATGTTGATACTTTAAGTACATGTAGCTGATAATACATCAGTTCTTCTACTTAAAACATGGTACATTGTGTTATTTACTATGTAGTTATACTTAAAGAATCAGAATCTTCCACCATTCTCTGTAAAATCAATTCAACATTACTTGAAAGTAATTAAAACATTTCAATTAGAATTTTATTAATTCATATTCAGATACTATATTACTGTATGAAACTAAATGCAAATGGTTTCAACTACATTGTAGTTTCTTTTTTTCCTGTTGGGCACCATCTATTTATCTCTCTCTATAAATTATCATTCAACACTAACTTTTAATGCCATATTTTTCCCCCTCATAACTACTACAGCTAATGAAGGCAAGTCAGTTCTGCAACTGATCCGGTTGAACTACTTGTCATTAAAAACTGAGCCCATGAGAGAGGGGAAGCGTCTCTCTGTTATTAGCAGGAGAGAGACACGACAATGACTATAAACACAGAAAGGCTTAAGAAATGGAAACAGTGATGAGTTATGAGAAACAAAACATTTATTTATTTATAACCTTTATTTATATCTAATTGTGTGTGGGTGTGTGTGTGTGTGTGTCCTACCGTCAGTGATAAGTGCCCGGCTTGTCAGCACTCTTCCCAGCATGAACTTGGCTACAGCCAGCACAGCACATGTGAGCCCGCTCACTATGGACACGCTGAAGAGGAAGTCATCCTAAAGAAAAAAAAAAACAGAGAGGAGAGGAGAGGATAGGAGGGAAAGAGCAGATTATTTGTGTGACAATCTGTGGTAAAACATATGTTGGATTAAATGAAAGGAGAGAAAGCAACAGTGAGAGAAAGCTGTGCACAGCAAGTGTGAGGCAGACAGTAAAAAAGGCAGCACCAACATCATCAGCCAGACAGAATGACCCACAAAACTTTTTTTTTTTTTTCAGCTCAACCATTAATAATAAATACAGGCTTGACTTGAGTGCATCAACCCAAGGTCATCCAGATGACGCCTCTAAGTGAAGTGAGGGTCTGCTGTTTTCAACTTGAGTCTCAAACAGACTCAGCAAAAACTAACACTTGACCCCAGAGCATCTAGCTATCAGATTTAATTAGCCCAACAGGGGGGGAGAGACACAAAGGCAGGGAGGAGAGCGGAGGAAACTGGGACAGTAAGCGACACATATAAGAAGAAAAAAACAACTACTGTTTTTATCAGACTTCATCTTTCCAGACTAGATCTTTTGTCAACTTTTTGCAACACATTTGAATAGAATTAGACCTTGTGACCAACCCACCAACCAGCGCACAGCAGTGGTGGCTCCTCTACTACCTTTAGTGCTGTAGTCAAAATACTCTTTTGCCAAGAAACAGCAAAAACACAAAAGTAAGCTACAGCTCTGACACACTTTGTTTCCAAACGTTTGTGCTGTTGAACTGTGAGATTACACTTGTCTGATTTTTTTTCTTTTACCTGAACTTTTCTTCTTCTGTTCCTCTTTACAAAAGGAACTTACATGAGTGTCTATTTCTCTGCTACCATATTTGATGCCGTTGATAATTTTAGCTTATGGTCTCTCCTATATGTCACGGTGCCGCCATCTGTTCGATTGAATAATGAACTTGTTAACATGAATTACTATCATAAAGCCTAACAACACTATGTTTTGTTTTTTTTTTTAAATACACAGGTGTTCTCACTTATTTTGCGTAATTAGAGTCTTTTTCAGGACTTTTGTTGCACCTGTTTGGGTGGAAGAAGTCACACCTTTATCATTCATATTGATTGATGAAGATCATGTAATTGATCCATCAAACTTCAACCTGCAAAAGTGGATGAGTTGGATGTGCAGGCTATTTAAGAGTGGAATAGGCATTTTTGATATTTCACAGTAGGAAACGTGTATGCAAGTAAAAAAAATGAATGACGTCTGAATTCCATTTAGCTGCTTCAGTTTCAGGGTCCTGTTATTCTATGTGCTGGCTCACTGTCACACTGTCACAGCTTACTGGGACACTTCAATAGAACAGAGCCATTTTTAATGTTACTAGTAATACCCATGCTTTTCCTACTATGACAAGTCTGTTTTTACAAGTCTGTAATTATTAAATCATGACCTTGTTCATTCATTTACTATTCTCTACAATTCAATAGTTAACTCTGATAAGCAGAAAACTAAGAGTGCTGGCATTTAAGAATCATCATCATTTTGCATCACTGGCAGGTGATGGTTATTCACATTTATAAAATGTTATGTGATGCATTGTGGGATAGTAAGCAGAAAGTAGTGTATATGCTGTGGACACTACATTTTTCATTCCACTATAGGAATTTTTGTGCACACTATATACTCACACTCAGAATTCAATCATTCAAATAAAATGGCAGAAGGTAAATATAGTGAGCCATCTAGTAAATAGGGAGTGATTTCAGACTTGACAGTATATAAAGATGGACCTAGTGAGGTGTGAGGTCACCCATTGGTTTGCATTGGAGCCAGTTTTAAGCCCAGAGTTGCTGCTTATGGTCGGTGCCATCTTCTCCGTTTGGAGCCAGGACCTTCCGAATAACGCAGTCTGCTAGCTCAGACCGATGCTAACACTAGCATACTGGGAACATCAAACACTGCACACTTGGGCTAATGTTAGCTACTTTTGCTAAATGGATCTATAACATCAAAGCCTACTATAAGTCTTCAAATCTTATTAACGGAGCAATAATTTCCAAAATGACCACCAACACACTTATTGGGCCCGAATGTACCGATTGAGACCATAATGACATAACAAAAACAAAAAATTATTGACTTAGTATTTCTAGAGAGAAGTTGATGCTTTTTGAATGGGAGTCAATTAGAGCCAGCATCTGTTGGTGGCATTCCACTTTCAGGTAATTTCACATTGGTTTCAGCCTCAAGCTGTGGTATTTGCTGTTTGTTTTAGACACATCCTTGGTCTTTATATTTCTCTCTCTCTGACACGAACACACTGCCAACATCAGCTTTCTTCGGGTTTGAGCTCTTGATTGCTGGTCAGCTAATAATTTACTAATCCACTAGAGACTTTCTACTCCCATTTTCTGAGATTAGATCGCTGTAGAAAAAGAAAGTACTCGTATTGAATTTGTGTTTATTACACAGCTGGGTCCTAATAAGCTGAATACAATTTACTGTAGTTGATCATATTCCATTTAGTTTCACATGTATACGCAGCCTCTGTTGGCTGACCGCTACTGGTGTTCAGTATCACTCTGTCTACAGTATTCTCTGTACTTGTCTTATTATATAATACTCTTTTGCTTTTATCTGTCGCTGTACATGTACTGTATGTTTTCATTAGGCTGAAAGAGGCAAGAGAGGGAACCCTTTCTCTTCTTTACAGGTGATTCCTTATTTAGATTTTTAGGCGTTTTTTTTATTGATGTCATCGAGATCAAGATCTGAGAACAAACTGCATGAAAGCAAGGTTAGAGAAAATGTGCGACTGCATGTATGCACTGTATATTTCTTGCACCAGTGTGGCTGTGTATGTTGTGTGTGTTGCCCTCCCTCCCTCTAGCACAGCGCCTGGGGGAGCCAATCTCAGCTCTCTGTGTTTAATCAGACAGCTTGCCATGAGAGCAGCAACCCAGGACGTGATGCGAATCAGGATTCCTGATTTTTCGCACCCCTCGTCAACTCAATGTGATTTTACAGCCCAATACTATGAGGTGGCAACGTTGTGCACTATTTATAATGTACCACTGCTGTTATCCTCTGGCCGAGTCAATAACATCATCAACTGAGAAATATCATATTCAGACCGCAGGTTCTTCATTCCCTCTTAAATGTTCAATTTTCATTTTCTTTTCCTAATTTGCATCTGGCCCTTTCTGTCACACATGCACTGCCCCACGGACAGGGTGCATAAAAAGATCACTGCTGGTATGATAAATCACCTCTGACTGCTATTTGATGAAGACTTCATTGAGAAAGCCTGTTTCTACCAAAAAGCCCAAATGTGGGGGGAAAGAAAGAGAGGCCATGAATGAGAGAAATAAGAGTCTGAAAACGACAAAGTAGTGACGATAGACATGGTAATGGAGGGAGACAGACATGGTGAGCTTGTAGGGAGAAGAAATAGAGAAAGAGCTGGGTATGATGATGAAAGAGGGGCGAGGGAAACGGTGAAAGAGACAGGATGGAGGGAGGGGACAGAGAGAGAGAATGGCAAAAGATAATGAATATCGTTGCGGGGGAAGAAAGTAGAGAGAGACTGGATAAATGACGCAGAGAATGAGATGAACCTATCATTCAATACTCCTGCTTCTACAAATTCCACACAGCCACACAGCCTAGTGTATTTTCCATACAATGACATAGCCAGATGGCTGAGATCACTCTTGAACAAACTGAAAATCCATTAGATGTAGGTTACATGCTAAGATTAATACCATAGGATGGTACAGGATGTGTAGTTGTCTTGTTCATTATGGAGGTTGAGGACATTTCTATGGGTTTGTATTATTTTACTATGCATGCAATCGTGCATATTGTGCATGAAACGGAGTTTGGTAAGACAGAGAGTGTTGGCAGGAAACAAACCTAGATTGGAAGAGACGGACAATGTAGGAAAAATAGAGAAAGAAAGAGAGAGTGTCAAAGAGACACTGGTAGTAGGTTCTTACTGGTGTCAGGAAGCTCCTCTGAGACCAAACACCCACAGTTTCTTATTAACATAATGGTACCGGCACATCAAACACAGTCTACAGAGTAGCTGTTGCCTGTTTTGTCTCTTGGTTTTATGCCTTTTTTATTATCAGCGGTCAAAAGAGCTTTCGTGACTTAATTTTCACAACATCAAACATGCATTTAAAATTCTCAAGAGGACAGACTTGGTTTGTCTCATATAGATATTTAAACAATCTCACATCATAACTGCATATTTTAAATTTTAAAATAATTTCTTATTGGATCTATATGATGTCAACACTCTGTTAATCTGCCATTCCTCACTTTGTTGAATTTACAGTCAAAAACCTTCTTTTGGATACATCAGTCTTTTTTTTTTTGTTTTGCTATTTTGCTATTAATACACAGTTCCTTTATCATTGAAGTGAAGCTTTGAGAGACTTAAATTAAGGTGAGTCCATGACCAAAAATGCTTTTCCATGAAAACATGTGTTGCTTGCAGGTGTGGATGCAACCTTCAACTGTTTAAAATATAAATTTGTAATCGCAAAATGGCCTCTGGCATAACATAGTATTCACAACAGGAAATATTATATAATACAGATCAATTACAGGTCCATGGAATTACAAAAACTAACATATAAAGTATACTGTACCTGCATTACATTAAACTATACAAAAGCTGTTTTTCTGCATTCTTTAAAGGTACTGTTTGGAGTTTTTTGACCAGTTGTAGCATTATGAGGAGTAATGTTGTTATGAGCTTATATCTCATGTCAGTAAATGTAAAAAACTGGCTTTGCAAATGCTTTATGAAGAAAGAAATGCATCTGACTCAACTATTAGGCCTCAAGTATATAGGCAATGCACTTTAATTTTCTTAACAAGAAAACCTCATAGGGTAACTTTAAGATAGACTCCCTGAGTTTGTTATAGGACCCAATAGTAAAATTTCCTCTAAGCTTATTGCTGTTTTAAAATTAAAGTGTGAACTGTGTTGAGTTTAAAAGCATCAATAGTGAAATGTGAAGCTATTTTGGGATTTTGGAGTGCTATCAGGCCCTATAACAAAATCAAGGAGTATATCTTAAAGCTTTGCAGCTACATTTCAGAAAACCTAAAGGGATATCTGTTTTTAAAAAGTCTGGCTTCCCTCTGTGTCTTGGCTTCACTGATTAGTGAAATGGACAGATGGGGGCTTCTTATTTGGTTACAAACCAAATAAGAGAGTTAAAAGCATCGATCTGGAAAGGATGAGATGGGCACTCCCCAAACAGTGTGATGATGGAAGAGTTGGGCCGTGCCCCAGCAACAGAAAGATGGGACTATTTTAGGACCTTATTCATAGTCTTAACACCTCCAGAGAGAGGTGGGGGGGGGGTGGGGGGGTGGGGGGGTGGAGTGATGTTGACAGTAAAAAGAAAGTGTGTGCACGCGTCTGTGCGTGTCTCTGTTGAAGAGAAAAAGGAATAAAAGTCAGATGGAGGGAGACAAAGACTGACGTCAGAAGAACTACGACACAGGGCTATAAAAAGACACCTAGCTCATAACGATGCATGGTGTGTTCCTCCTGTGTGCACATGTACTGCATGCGTGTGTATTGGTTCAAATTGATTCACTCCATGAATTTTCATTCATTATGCCGGTTTATTTAAATGTGTGTGTTCGTATGTGTATGAGGGATAATTAGTGCCATGAAGCACTTCCTCTCACACATGTGTGTTTGCCTCCTTCTCATAAACACATTGTTTATATTGTTGGGGGAAATACACTCCAGAAGTTAATTAGTTTCTGACTGTTTCATATAGTACTGTGGAAAATTACATGGCCCGAGGCAAAGTTTTAACAGCTACACTATCATGGCATTGGTGACGGTGGTAAAAAAAAGTTTTAACCTTGAATTAAACAGTACTTAATGAATAAACTACTGTCCTATGCAGGGTCTAAGCTCCCAAACTCAAAACTGTGTCTGCAAAACAATGCAAAATCACAATATTCCCTTTATTTGTGTTTCTTGTCACAACATCAGTCTTTTCATTTTCTGTTCACCTTCTGATTTGCCATGAACTAAAGCTACATCACAGGCTTTCATGGTCAGATCTGATCTTTTTGTGTTGATGGTTCACATTCATGATTGTAAGCGACGTGTATTCGGCTCTTGAGGTCCTAAACTGCCACGCATGTGCAGATTTAACTGAAATGTACAAGAATAACAGCAATGTCTTTTGTGTGACAGTCAAATCATAAACATGGATGGCATGGCTGAACTAAGGATTATTTTTTGTGGTGGTCGACGGACAATACAAATGATGAGGAAGGGAATGAGAACGAGAAGGCGACATATTTATTTTTACCGGGGTATGAGGTGCCGACACTTAATAATGACAACAGGTGATATGCGCATGCACAGAGAGGTGAAAAAAAAACAAACACACAAATTTTGATCTGGCTGTTCTGACAGCAGAGATTGACTATGAATCAGATTTAGTACCACATATGCAAGTAGCCCAGATCTGATATGAAAAAATAGGATTCTGTTTGTTCACACTTCTGTGCAAAAAAAACTGATCTGAGTCATCCGTCAATTGGATTTGGGCCACTTAAGCATGTACTGTGAACATAACCTTACTCTCCTGTTATTCCATATTCTACTACATCCTCCTGCCCTGCAGTTTCACCCTTTCCTGTCATTCCCCATCACCTGACCTTCCCCTGCTCCTCTGCACACCTGCTTCCACTTCCCCATTCATCCTGCTGCATTTATACTGGTCCATTCCCTTTCATTCTTTGCTAAATCAGTCTTTTGCGTCACAGCCATTTTTCTTGCCAGTCTTTTCTTGCCTGCCTGTTACGACCCCTATCCTGCCTTTCTGGAGTTTTGTTACCTTGCCTGGTTTTGGACTTTTTCCTGGTTTTGGCTTTGATTAAAGCTGAGCATTTCATTTTACCAGCATTGTTTGAGAGTTGTGCTTTTGGGTCCAAGCCTGTTTTTACTGAACCATTATAGTTTCTATATGTTGTATTGTAATAAGTATTCTATGGACCAAGAATGACATTATAAAAGTATGGGCACAGGCTTATCCTGGCTTAATTAAGCCAAGAATCATGTGTCACGACCCACTTCCTTACAAGAATGATGTTACTGGACTATTTTGCAAAACCTTAGGCTGTGTCTTAAATCAATCTCTATTTAGCATACAATGAAACAAAAAAAGTTGTGTCCAACAACCCCACAATTTAATGTGTCTGAATTTTTAGCTGTGAAATTACATTCATGTGATAATATACCTGCCAGTGATAACACAAAATGATGACATTCAAAATGATGGTCAGTTTAACTGTTCAATTAACTACTGAGTATCTGTTTTATAGGGGGCAGTGTATGAGTGAACAAGGGGAGTGAGTTTGGATATAATCATGGATGATATTCAAGGGCGATGTCTGTAATTAATTACTTCTGTAATTTAATGTGCATGGTGGTTGAGTTAAGGCAACAGAAACTACTTGGTTTAGGTTTAGTTTATTGGTGTGAGACAGGATCGGTGGCACAGAAGACAAACATGTTACCTTCACCTTTAAGAAAATTACATACATGTCCCAATTCTTGTATTGGCACTTCATGTTGCCATTGGGCATGAATCGTTTCCTGAAGTATTGTCCAATATGGTGCGTGGGCTGGTGTGTGTGTGTGTGTGTGTGTGTGTGTTGTCTTACCACTTCTGGGGGCATCCTGGTCGCCAGATCATGGATGGCCTTTCCAAGAATGCAGAGGGAGGAGAGAACGAACACAATCCCAAGGACTACGCATGCTCTACAGACAGACAGACAGAGAGCAGAATGTTGAGGGTCAGGTTGGATTAGACTGTATTGCCCCAAGTTCTTGTTTCTTTCTTTTGCATTTGAATGAGGATCATTTGTAATTTTCCTGACCCAAATACCCAAACAAAAGTTCAGACACAAACAGCCATAAATGATACTGGCAGTGGCCTTTGGAAGCTTTGCAACCATGGGAAGATATTTACCGTCCTCCATGAAATATTAAAGAAACAGTCAAAAAAAATGTTGCTATTAAAACTTCTTCCATGGCTTCAATTACAGGCAGAGCCTTGTCATGACATTACTAGTAATATGGCAGTGTAGTGATAAGCCTACTAAAGCACTGATTCCCTTCACTTAAACTAAACATTGGAGTTAATTTCACAGACTGATGATAAAAGTAGCCACATTCTGAGTGCACCTCTTCTTACCTGATCTCATTGATAAAACATACATCTGATCTCAAAACCAAATCTCTCAAACAGCATAATCCCAGTGTTACGCAGAAGTCAGAATACTGTTTACAGACTATTTGGGGAACTGTGTGCTAGCAGAATAAACAATTTGTCAATTTCCGTTGGGAGTGCTTCAGGGTGGGACTTTGATTATGGAAAAAAAGGGATATAATGAGATGAATGTTTTGTGGGCTGCTTGCCGCTTGCATGTGTTTGTAAGCACATGAACACACAGGGTTGGAATTTACTTGACATTCCTCTGCTTTTACAGAAGTGGAATAAGAAGCTTAATCAATGCCTCTCCATTGCTCGACCATAATCTGTCTTCGTCTGACACATCTGCTGGGCACGGATTAAAATATCTGTCTCCCATCTATCTCATTACAGAACAGAGACACAGTATCTTGACAAGTACAGTGAAGTGGTGTTTCACCTTTACTGATTCTTACAGAGGTTGGTCATGATAATACTGCCACTTTTAATGTCTGCATATTTTTGAGGAATGCTTCTGCCCAAAACACCCCCTTTTTCACTTTTTTTTCCACTTTTTTTTAAACTTAATTTTGGAGATGAGTCAATGCTGTATTGAGTTTCAAGCGTTAAGTGTTTTAAGCATACAGCAGACAGCACAGACAGCATGAAATTAAAAATACCCAATAAATACAAATATAGCCTTAAAGCACATACAAGGGTAATTTTCTCTCCTCTGCATTCTAAGAAATTGGAATTAAAAATGGAGGAAGTGAAATTGGACTTGTGTGTGTGTTAATGATACCCAGGTGTGTCTGTGTGTGTTAACAGATGATAGAGTGGCAGTTTGGTCTTTTATCATCTGTGACAACTCTGAGCGAAGCAGATGCGCTGCTGTGAGACCAATAAGGCTCGGTGTAACCTGACAGCTACTTGATGAAGTAAAGTGAGCTGCAGCTGGCTTGAAAACTGATGATATGTTTAGCGGTGATGCACAGTGTCATACAGTGAGTAACTCTGTTCAATTAGGAACATATTGTTCCCCTCCCTTCCATGAAGAAACAGACTGAACAGAATGATTTAATCTGTCCGGCTGAGTATGCCCAACATGACTGAAAAGCCTAAAGAGACCTAAAGATGGCAGTAATATGTTACAATCCCATTAGCTGACCGATCTGAGTGATTCATCCATCCAATATGCTCTTGATTGCTCTCTCACCAGGAGTTTAAAAAATGACTTTGCAGATTTTTTTTTTAGCAAACTGGATTTAGGGCTAACTAACCATTAAGGACTTATATACTGTATGTTTTTCAGGAGGACATTAGGACATGTCTAGATTCCAGTCAGGAAAATCAAATATGTATATGGTAATTAATAAGAATAAGATAAAAAGGATCCAAGTACTTACACACTAAAGTACAAGACCAACTCTCTATTATATCCACACTAAAACCTCAAATCAGTAAAAGTTACTATATCTCCATGTAATGTACAGAAATGAAAAGTTTGAGTTACATATGGAAATTATCCTTTTGGGTGATTATAAATGAGATTAATAAATTGAATTATGCATACAAAGAGCAACACCTCAACCACACCCCTAACCACCGCATACCTGGCAAACCTACTCTCATTTGTCTCAACTCAACTCTTTATTCCCCCTCCATCATCCAATTTGTCTCCTTACCCAATCTTTAACACATCCCTTTATCTTTTCATTCCACGACAAATTAACAGGAAACACTTGAATAAATGTTCAGTAGATGCTTCCATACAAATCATGTTATGGCCTTCACTCAGCTGAACAACTATATGTGTTTCGATTGACATTGTTATAGTATCCAGCACTCTCCACCACCATCAAAACATGTATGAGAGATTATCTTTTGGAAGAACAATATTTAGCACTCCAGCAGAGTTCCAGAGATTTGGACAATCTTTGAAAATGGGCATTGAATCTGTTCTGAGACTTGTGGTGGCCCAAAACCTTATTGAGACACATTATTATTTTGGTTTTTCCTTTTATGTCCATCTGTATTATGTCTCCCATCTCTCCTCTCCTCCTTTCTTTCGACACCGTCTCTGTCACAGTGGAGTACCGGCAGATGGACCCAAGTGCAGACAGTAGAGGCAGGCGGGGACGGTTCAGTGAGTTTATTGTCAAAAGAGAGGGTTTAAAAGCTCACAGGCATGGGTGACAAGTCCAAACAGCAGTTACATTACGTCCACAGAATTGCAGGGATGAGACAGGGAAAAGTCAAGACAAGCAGGCAAGCAGGTGCAGATACGATACAAGTCCAGGTAGGCGATGACAAAAGCAACATGACAACTACATCTGTCAAGGGAACGAAGGATCTGAGTCAGTAGGTGAAGTGAGTGGCTGATGAAGGAATGAGTTGCAGGTGAGGAGTGAGCGGAGTAGGCCAGGTAAGTGAAGGACTGATGAGAAGTGGGAGCAAATATGTAGAAGGGAGGATGAATGGATGCAGAGAGAATGAGGCTCAGGTCGGGGGGATCTATCTCTCAGATGTTGTTACTCCAGTCTACCTGAAGTCCCAGACTGTCACAGTCTGCTCCTCAGTCCCTCTTTGCAGCCATACTCTCTCATCCTCCCCAGCCCTCTGCATTCGTCTCTGTCTCTGTCTTCAGCCCCTGCTCACTGCTCCCAGGTCATGTACTTTCCTCCGACTCCCCAGATCTGCCATCCTCAAGCTGTCCACCAGTTGCCCTTGGACTTTCCCTCCTTCCCCCATCTACATATTTGATCTATTCATCTTCAACAATTACAGCAGATGCTGCCTTCACATCATTAAAACTTCACTCACCATTTGTTGTGTCATGGCTAGATTTAATTGTTTGAGTTTGCATCTTTGTAAATATAAATTAAGATACGGGTGGATTCACAAACAAAAACAAACATGAGAGAAAAGATAAATGGAATAATAGAGAGAGCTCGGTGAATAGATGAATACATAGAGTGCAGACCCTCCGCTTGCTTTGACACAGGTGTAGAAAGGAAGCCAAAATTCCATCACATTATGTAGATTCATCATTAATCAAACAGTAATTAAACTCAGCATGTTGTTTTGTACTCACATATACTCTCTGTGAGCAGAGTGCACAGCTGCTGCATTGCTGTAGCGCCAGAGGACAATGACTGATGACAGGACGTCCAGCGTGGCATCAAACTACAGCAGAAACTCGAACCAAGGACAGAAAGAAAGAAAGGGAAAAGGTGTGTTGAGTTGGAAGTTATTACTGTAGTAATTACAATAGCTGCAGCATTGTAATAATACACTGTTGGGTGTATTATTGTTGTATTAACATATCAACATATCTTGTGTTTGATACGCTAAAACATTATTGCATTTCTCAAAAATAGCAATGACAAATGACATATTGTTTTATATCACTTCAATCCTCCTGACATTCAAAATCATCAAATATCTTGAGGTATATTTTGTCAAGTATCACTGTATCTTATCTGTTATGTTGGAAATGAAAAGACTACATCATTTCACCAGTGTGGTAAGGATTATCTCAAATTACAGTCCTGTGTGGTGGAAAGAATATGATATAACCTAAGGGGTTCACTTAATAATATATTATTCTAAGCACTTATTCAGTTATGTATCAATTAATGATACGTATGAGTGGTTTTAAAGATCCTGAGGTACTGAAGTACAAATGCTTTAAAATGAATTGCATAACCAAGAGACTGTGGTTGATGTTTGATTAAAGTGACAAACATTATTATTATTACATGATATATGATTTTGATCTTAATTTTTCAGTTTAACTTTCTCAAAGAAGACTAAAGAAACTCTTATCAATCCTATGTGGCATGATCTTTATCATTTAATTTTTAAATCACATAAGCTATAAAACAAAACGTCAGCTTCCATGATTATAGTAGCTGAAGTTACTGATGATCAGTAGCTGTTATATAATCGCATTTCATCAGGTTGGATCTTCTTATTACTTTATTAAAACTGGCTAATTAAAATCCTATCTTTAATAAAGAGATAGCTAGCACTGCAGATTATGGTTTACAATATTTTAATACAATTATGCTAATCACATCTTCCCTCACCCTCACCTAGGGTGTGGATGATTTAATTGTCACTTCACTCTTATTACGTCTGATTTTGTTTAACTAATAACACTCCAAATCACTTCCTCTAAAGAATAAGATGTAATAAGAAGCTTTGTTTTGGTGAAAGCCACTACGTCTGTTTAGCAGACACAAAAGGCAGTTTGACACAACGTGAGCTCTATGCCCAGTCCCTCTTCTCTGCCTTGTTACCTTGGAGACAAAGGGACCAATAACACTTTGGCACTGGTATTCATTAATAAATCACTGAGACCAAAGTTATGACTAATTGATCAATGTAAACGGAGGGAAGAGGTGGAACTCACAGCAAATCCGAAGGCTGACGCGCTGTGTCTCATGAACGATACAGCTGTAGAGAGAGAGAGAGAGAGAGAGAGAGAGAGAGAGAAAGAGAGAGAGAGCAGTTAGTGCTGATTGATTAGTTTTCAGACTTCCAGGTGTCTTCGCCTGACATATGGGTAGGGTTAGGATGTCTGTCATTTGACTGACTACAACATACTATTCACGTTGATGTCATAGTAACCGTTTGCATAAGCAGTTATCTATACATAAGATACATCATGTATAACAGACTGTGCATCTTATGTGCAGAAAAAAAAAAAACCCACAGTTCCCCTCAGCTCTACAGAATGTTTTAGTGTCTTTCAGCTCACTGTTCTGGTTTTACAGCCAGCAACTCTACTGTTTTGGTTCAGTCTCACAGCTCTCATCAGTCTTATTTCAAACTGCAGCAGGCAGCTGTTTTCTATGGTGGCCCCTGAGGAAAAGCACATGCAAGAGTGAAAGCACATTAAGCAACATTAAGAGAAATGTGCTCCAAATCTAGAGCTACAAATACCAAAACACATACAAAACTGCCCCTAGCAGCCTGGAGCATTTCCATTGTAGCGATTAGCTTTGTAGAATTTTTTTTTTGTTGTGGTTGTTGCATATTTTTTTCCCTTTTTGTATGTGTTGTATTTGTAGCAATTCTTGATTTGGAGCACATTTCCCTTTCACTCCTGTATTTGCTTTGTCCTTAGGGGCCGACGTAGCTTTCAGCAATGACTACACACACTGCACACTACCCGTCCCCAGTACCCATCACCAGTCAGCAGGCAAAGTTAGTATGTAGCTAAAAAGCTAGATATTTCCCTTGGTTGGTGCAGGCAAGACTGAGCTAAAAGATGAAATTATTCATATCTACAAATGAATACTACAGTAAAGTTGCTCTGTGTCTGCTGGATGTGTAAATAGGCAATTCTTTGCCAACACATTAACAACTTTAATATGTGGTAATATGTTGACGTTGTGTTTGCAGTTTGTTTCATGACCCCCAAATGGCCAAAAAATAAATAAATAAATAAAAAATCTGCTTTAAGTTCTTCTCGCTGAGTGTACAACAAGAAATATACACGATGATACAAGTTTAAGAATATCAAAAAAAAAAATTCTCAGCACTAGTAAATAATACAAAACAAGGTATATATAAAATAAAGACTAATAAAATCCTGAATGTGTGTTAACAGCGGTAAATACTTAGATCATTTTTGTTGGTAGATAATTCATATTAGCAGCTTGCCATAAGTAAGACTAATTACTCCCACGATTAACCCACAACATTTATTGACACAACAGTGGCATTAATGTTGAAAGTTAAGCATAAGTAAATGTTTTTTCTGTAATAAAAATATTTAATAAGAACCTAGTGAAGCCTGGTTAGATGCTTGAAGGTTTCATGAAAGGTACAGCAACTACAATCATTCTTGCTCCCGTTGGCTATTTTGCCCTTCTGACCGTCCTCTTTCTCTCTCTCTCTATCTCTCTGTCTCTCTCTCTCTATCTCTCTACCCCTGTGTTTTCAGGACAGAGTCTCAGGGGACACCATATCGGCAGTTAAATCACCATGGTAACAGGAGGTTTGAGGGCATGCTGGGAGTTGGTTTGAACTCAACAGAGCTTTCATCTTCTTCCTCTCTCTCTCTCTCTCTCTCTCTATTTCTCCTCCCTTCATTCTTTGTCTTTGTTGCCCTTTTCTTCTGAAATCCCTTTTCTCTCAGATTCTGATTTCCTTTGGCGAGTATCTCTTACTTTCTCTCCTCATCCTCCGTGTATTTGCGTCGCTTGTCAAATTTTGAGTGGTGGGCTGCTTTGTCTTTTACCTCACTGCAGCAGCGGCAGGTATGGCATGACGTTGCATTTTGCCTGGATACACAACTTTACAATTCTTTTGATGCTTACAGTAGTATCACTGATGTGAAAGAGATAATTTTCAGCTGTAACTTAAGTAATGAAAAGGGAGAAGAGAGCTGAACAGGAGAAAAAAAAAACAATGATGGAAAGAAGGTAAAAAAAGAGAGTGCAGAGGTGAGGACAGTCTCAGCCAGAACCCTGATACAAGACAGCTGGCACTAGTCAGGCTGGCTGTGTAACACATGACAGCCCGCACACACTCACAAATACACATATGCTGTCTCTGTGTGTCGCTTTGTCCAGGGGAGCATCACCCAGAGTCGCCCTCTTCCCCTCTTGTACAAACTCTCTCACCCTCTCTAACACACAGAGGGTGAGCTGAATCTCTTGGAGCTCCACCAGGCCTCCGACCCATCTGGAGAGTCAAGAAACTGAACCGAACACAGAGTGTGTCTGCTTTTACCCGTGAGTCATAACATTGATTCAAGAACCAAACACAAAGAAATCAGACAGGCAGTACTTTACTGCACTTTTGTCACAATGCTTTAAAATTAAGGTGTGAACTGCTTGCTGCAGGTAAGATTAGCCAACATTTAATAACAGGCAATGCAGTTTAGCATTGCAAGACAGCTGATCAATAAACTTTATTAGGTTTCAGTACTATGAATGTACTGTTGGACTGTGCATGTCTGGGCTCCAGCAAAGAACAAATGAGTTAATTATCAGTAACGAGCAACAAAGACATGCTTTATTTATGCTGAGATCCTTTGTTACCAAAAGAGAACACAAGCACATAGATGACTTTGGATACACATAAAATATTTGTAAGTAGGATGAGTTCATTGTTAGTTTGGTTCTGCGCATGAGATTTGTTGACAGTAAGAAAAATATCAACAGCCAAATTCTAATAGTGATTCAAGAGCCTATTTTTTTTCGTAGACACTGTATTCTAAAACCAAATATCATTTCGTATCTATTGTAAAAACTCAGCCCCAATACATCTAAAATACTTCAAGGAGCAATATGTCTGTTGTTGGGTTCACATAGTATATTAAAAGTCCTAATACCACCAACAATAGTGTCTCACTACATTAGCAAAGAGTAAAGTATCAAGGAAATTTATATTTCTACACCAACTAATAGCATAAAAGAAAGATAATCTGGATTTCTGTCATTCTGATTTGAGCTAATCACATAGGCTTAATCTGCTGGCTGCGCTTTCTATAGTGTGTCTCACATCCAGCAACTCTCACACATTTCATGATCAGACTTGTTGGTGTACAACAAAGGTCACCAATTAACCACTTTTTTTCACAGTTTTTGTTTATTTCTTTCAATTAATTTAAAATTACATTGATTTATAACACCATTAAAGGTTGTATCTGAGAGCAGATGTCATTTTTTCCCCATTAGTAAGTGATTGCTAACAGCTTATTTTTATACATATCTTATTAGTTATCCACACATATACAGTGGCCTGCTTCATTTATGAATTTATGGCTGATTAAAAGTTATTGTTGCCTTTAGAAAAAAATGGCATCAACACTTCCATTTCTGTTAAGACTGCCACCTATTTGTGTGTATGAAGAACACATCTGTTCTGGTCACATAGGCTAATGTTGTGTAATTAAAACAGTGTCATAATTCACACATTCAAATTTCATTTCTGGTAAGTGCATATTTCAAATAGCATGGTTTTAATGCCTCTCCTTGTGTGGGGGCAGTATCAGATGTATCAAAGATTATATTTATTGAGATTTACATAAACCTTGTATTTATTTTATTATCTACAGTAGATTTGTGGAAAAAGTATTAAGTTTTGGTGTAAACTCTGAAAGTCAAAACTTTTTGCTGGAGGGCTGAATCTGACCCAGGGGCCACTATTTCCCTACCGCTGTTGTACACATTGGTAAAAATTATTGGTAAAAATTGGTAGACATAAAGCAATGCGACGAGCAACAAGACAGCGGTCACATGATGGCAACACATCCTCATAATGAAACGCCCACACAGGTTGATTGTACCTGCACTCCAGAGCGACCCATAGGAGCATTTATAATATGCCACCTCTATCAGCAGTAATCATAAAAAAATAATTATGTTTTATGACATGACAATACCGTGGTTAAGGTCTGGTTGGGTTTAGGCACAAAAACCACTTGATTAGGATAAGGGAAAGATCATGGTTTGGGTTAAAATGATCACTTGAAATGTGGTGTTGGTTTAAATTACTTAAAGTTACGCAATCTTCATTGTCATGGCAACAGTAAACACCACGACGATCAAAGTTACGGTTTTTAAAAAAACTGTCCTAACTCACGATTGGAAACGCGAAGCGAACAGTGGTCTCCTGCAACCATGTAGCCTAGGAGGTGTCTAGCATTCATTCATCCGGCCAGCGCGGGAATGTCAAACACGGCACCAGATTAAAAGCTCCAGTATACTGTGAAATACAGAGAGAATGATCTTGCGATGAAAGGCTTAATCAGCATTGTGTGAACTCGTTTGGCGAGGGCTTGAATGTTCCAGACGTTCATTTATTATAAAAGTTCCACACTACAGGTTTAAGGTAGTATGGCTGTTTTGTAAGTCTCTGGTTTAGAGATCTAACCTGGACAGCCATAATCCTGCTCTGGTGGGCTGTTGTTAATGCTTTATTTAAAATGTCTCCCTTTTTTTTAAAAAAAAAGGAATAAGTAAACTAATGAATTCTCTTTCATTAGAGGTAAATCCAGTGATGAGGGGTAATTTGACTTCGAGGATAATTGGCTCTTAGGTCTAAAATCCTCCATGTGTGACTGTCTACATTCCAAGAGAGCTTCTGATATGAGACTTCAGAGCTGAAACTTGCTTGCTGAGAAGCACTCACCCATAAACTGTCATGGGTTTAACCTAGTTTTGTGTTTTTCATCCTGTTTAATGTGCTGGCACACCTCAAGAACACATAAATCTCCCAAGTCATGCCTACTAATGTTTAATTAGTAGAATATTTATATAGATGTTTATTTCCTTTACAGAAGAAAATTCAAATCTTGACGTAGCTTACAAATGTCGGTGATTAGTTTTGGTGATTTGTGCCAGAAAATTAAATAGCTCACACTGCGTATTCTGAAATAACAAGAACGACACAAAACTTTTTTGTGCTTTTTTTAAAATCACCGAAAACTCCTCAAGCTGCACGTAGGTCTAATAATTTACTAGATAACGGCAAAAAAAGAGAATAAACTAGCAGAAAAATATCAAATTAATTCTCTAGGGAAAATTTGGCAAGTTTTCTCTGAATTTCTCACTGTATAATAAATCGTTTATGTGACCCTCTCTGTCTTCAAAAGCAGTACAGTGAGTCAGCCAGAATGTTAATCAACACTTTCACTGAGGGTGCACTTTGAGCACACATGCACACGTTTTTTTTTTTTTCTGCTATGTTTAAAATGTATTCAGTTCCAGAAAGAACAGATGTCCTCTCTCTCCTTCTGTGTCATCCGTCTAGAAACTCGGTAGGGAAGCATTTAAGACTTGTGCTCCTCAGCTTCATCGCTTTAAGCTTATTGCTGCTTTAATTTAGCCCACGCCTGCCCAAATTTAAACATGTAGTTATTAAAGAACAGCAGTACAGTTATTATGTATACGGTCATCAGGCTAAAAACACTGAATTCTCCTTTTGTTTCCTGGAAAGCTTATTTGTTGTTCATTTTTCCAGTTTCTCAAGCTCATTCTGTTGTGCCAGCCGTCTGTGTGGTTACCGCCTGCCAGCAAATCGATGCCTCTCTCGGGGAGAGCAGACACTATTCGGTGTAACATCCTTTGGGTTGTTAGTTAATCAGGAAGGCAAGCATGCGTGACCAGTGCTAACAAGACTGGGGAAACAGGGGAGAAAAAGGAGAGAGTGGGAGGTGGCGCAAATGAAGTGGGAGAGAGAGGAAAGAGAAAGGGAGAATAGGAGACAAAAGAGAAAGAGTAGTTGAGAAATAGGTGGATGTGATAACCAAAGAGGGGCTGGAGGAGTAGAAGAGGGAGGCAGAGGTGTAAGAAGATGACGAGGAGCAAGAAGTAGGAAGGCGCAAATGACAAGGAGGGGGAAACATGCAAATCTAGTGTGTGCTGTATCCAAACAACGGGTGTGTGCAAATATACTAAAAAGTGTATCCAAGTATCTGGGAGGTTTGTCAGTTCTTTGCCTTTATTGTGTTTCAATGCTAATCCTGGTGCTTATCAGCTTGGTTCATCAGTGTACAGCCGTCAAACACAAGCCCATAGTGTCTTTCTATTCTATTGTATTCTATTGTATTCTATTCTATTCTATTCTATTTTATGTTCCCAATAGTCCACTCAAATGTCCTGCCAACATCTGCATAGCTGTAGCAATGGTTACGACTTGGCAGCGGTAAACCCTAATTATCAGTGAGTTATGTAAGAGCGAGGCCAGTGCCAACACTTAACACCCATACTCTCTCTCTCCTCAGCGTTCACTTGGCACTGGTTATAAGCAGATGATAGATGAGGCGGCATCTGATCCGACATCAATTCCCGCACCAGATTTTGAACTGTTGGCGGTGCTTTTGTCATTTTTTGTCATTTATTTCCTGCAGTTTCTGGCACATCAAAGTCAGTAGAGACACAGATAATAGCAAAAAGTCACCCAGTGGTGGAAAGTCACTAATTACCTTTACTCGAGTGTTTTCATTGTATGCTTCAACATACAACCACACTACATTTCAGAGGAAACAGCGTATGATCATCTTATTGAAAGGATTCGTTCTTATGAATTAAACTACCCAGCAGTTCATAACAAAAGCAAAAATGAGCTCCAGCTCGACTAGCTAACTAGCATTAAAATGCTACTTACATGTAAATGAATCAATAATAGTAATAATAGTAAATGTATCATAATATATCACTCTGAAAGGGGCCTGTCTGTGTAATGACTATTGTTACTTTTCATGCTTAAAGTGCACTTTGCTGATAATACTTATGTACTTTTACATGTGCAAGATCTTAAATGCAGGAATATTATTTGTAAAATATAATTTTTATGGGGTGGTATAGCTATTTTTACTTATGTAAAGGATATGAGTACTTCTTCCACATCTGCCCTCACCTATCGAAAAGAGTTTTAACTTACAGGGTGAGAAAGGCACCACCTTTTGTTATGTTAAACATAAAAGTCAAGGATGAGGTCTTAATGGTCCTGCTTCAGGGTTAGGTTCAGGGAGAACGAGGAATGATGTGCCAACTTTACATAAAAAGTAAATCATGTACAGTAGCCTTAAATGAGATAGATAGTAAAGTATCTGAACCACTGCAATGATGTTACTGTCTGTACTGGTCAAGGCTGGCGAGGTAGGAGCACTATAAGGCTATAACAAGTCATTATCAGTATGATTGTTCAGTGTATAAAATGTCAGAAAATAGTGAAAAATGCCAATAATAATAATAATAATAATAATAATAATAATAATAATAATAATAATAATAATAATAATAATTCCCCTTGTTTTGTCCGACCAACAGTCAAAAACCCTAACGACGTTGAGTTTATCCTCATCTAAAACCATAAAAACTAGCAAATATTCACATTTGAGAGGCTGGTGCCAGTGATTATTTGGGCATTTTTGCTCTTGAGTACTACCATGTATAGTGGGGGTCAATGGGGACCCAAAAAGAAATTTCTGGGGCTCCATATGAGGTTAATCCAGTCATGATACTGGTTTTTCAACAGCTCTTAAACTAAAATTAGTCTTTACAGTTAAACCCCTATAGTTTTCACTGTGTGCTATGGTTATGAATGACTACAACTGGCCTAAAAATAATAATGAAATAAAAATATTACTGAATCAGGGGCAGATATACCAGGGTGGCACGAGGTGGCAGCTGCCACTCCTACAAAATGCCTTGACACCCAAGTTTTGGGCAATCTAATTCAAATATATATATATATACTGTATGAAAATTTGTGGCTTGTTGGAAATTTACAAGAGCGAAACTTTGATGTCCGAGTTCAAGCGAATGCAGCAAGAGATGACGCCAGGCGCCATTAGCCGTTCCTGCAATGGGCAGCAGTTCTGTTTTCTCCCGACCTCGGCAGCTTTCTGCGCAACCTCTCCTGGTCCCGGGCCGCACACAACGACTACTAATGGCTTTTTTTCCTACTAAATATGTGTGTAGGGTTGCCAGCTTCCACTTGTAGAAATACAGAATGGCTACAGATGGATAGTGGCGGGGTTGTTTTGTTGAAGTGTGTTTTGTTTAGTAATAGTGTCTCATATGAGGGACAAATAAAACCTGACTAAACCCAAATATTCACTGGTGCTTATGTGCATCTCCTGCATCTACCAGCATCTCTGAAACTGTTCATTCTGCAGACAAACATCCAAATTTCAGATAAGTCATGCGAGTGAAACGTACAAAAGCACCTAGTGTAAAAAACACTAAAGTCATTCACTACAAGCCCAAAACAAAAAGCCACATTAGTCAGCATCACATGAGTTACCCTTTACTTAACACTACAGATGTAATCCCTCCTCTGACCACAATGTGGGTTGCAATGGCAGAGTGGCGCTGTCCCTATTTCTACTCATTGACTTCATGGGAAGTCAAGAAGAAGAAGAAGCAGTGACTCACTGACTAACTTTGTTGAAAACTTAAGACAAAATAAAAGATATAAGATGTTTTTTTTATGTTTCTGGTGAATGAAACTCACAAGGATTTTCTTTGTTCAGGCTGATATTCATCTGCTGGCCTTCAATAAGTCTGTTCCTGGCATTGATTCAGCTGTTTCTCTACTGTGGAACTGGATGAACGGTAAGAGACAATGTTGATTTATCTCAGAATTTTTGCCTTTTACCTCCACCTGAGCAGTCGTATTCATAACGTAACATTATTGATAATCTCTCCACGCAATAACATTGGTAATATTAATTGGTAATAACAACAAGAAACACAACAACAAATGAACGTACTGCTCTGTCTCCTCTATTGGTAACGCAAAAGTACTCTAATAAGTTACTTTTATCAGTCGGTAATGCTTTGATGTAATGAGTTACTGTATTGTTGTGATGTAACAAGTTACTTTTAAAAGTAACACTGATGGAGTTTGTACTTTCACCACATTTTTCAAACTGAAGCTCAGAGAAAAGGACTTTTGCCATTTTATCAGCATTACTGGATAAAAACTGGATATCTTGCATCATTGGCTACATAGGCTGAGTGATAGTCGTATGTTAAATTATTTAAAAACTGCCACATTTTAGATTTGGAAATAAAACAATTGATTTCTAATGCCACCTTTAAATATTTCTACTCAATGCTTTACTATTTTACTGCACTACAATAATGTAATGTTTTTGAGTTAAAATATCTTCATTTGGGGACTTTTCCCGGCAAATATTGATATATGTGATTGTTTGTGATTAAATCAGCATATATTTCTACTACTCCTTAAAGCCTCCATGCCACCCTCTTGCCACCCCATAAATATTTTCCTAGATCCGCCCCTGTACCAAAATCCACACTGACAAACTGGACTCATGATTGTGTTATTGTCTAATTAATTATTGTCTGCCAACAGGTACAGTAAATCCAGACAGATTAACTGCTTTCCATTCAGTCACTCATCAAACCACCCTCCCTGTTGACTGTATGAAAAAACAAGAGTCCATATCGAATTAGTAGAATCATTTGCAGCCAAACAGAAATGTAATTACATCCACCTCTCTGTTCCTCAAGGGCAAGAGCTCAATTCAGGGATGTGAAATTCAATTACATTATGATGAGCAAAGGAATAATCCCGGAGAAAGAGAATGGGCAGAAGAGACAGAAAAAGAGGCAGACAGGGCTGTAGAGAGACAGACAAACAGAGCTACAGAGTGAGACAGACTGTGGGTGAGAGAGAGACGGAGAAACAGTCAGAGAGATTAATAAAGAGAGAGAAAGACATAAAGGGGGGAGGGTAGTGAGGAAGATTGTAGGAGCCACTCTTGCGCTGCCAATCAAGTGACTCTCTCAACTTTTGATCTAATCAGGGTGACTTATTTGTGTTAGTGCTCTAAAAAAAAAAAAAGAAAAAAAAAACTCCCAATAGACACATTTCCTGAAGTTGAGGAAAACCACTTAGTGGTCCCAAGATGAGGGAAAGGATTCAGAGTGTTTGAAGGTTCACAGGCACTTCATTTTATTTCTGCGGTATGTGGTGACGGTGGTGGAGCTGTTATTTGCACAATGTAGTGATGAAAATGAGATGGTAAACAGAGGCAGGTAAGGAAATAGAGGCAGGGAGAAGAGCGAGAGAGCTGGACGGAGAAGAGATGAAGGAAAAGGAGAGTTTTAGAGAGCGGAGGAGGGGACACGGATGGATGAGAGCAGACAGTGGGGAGCAATTATGCATCATTTAAGATTGATTAAATAAGATTTTTATGCAAATACGCTTGTCAGTGCTGAAATTGTGCAACAGAGTTGCAATGAAATAGAACATCACATTGCCAAGATTTCTCTGGCGGAAAATCTGGACTGCAGGGAAGTTATTCACTGCTATTTTTGATTGCCAGTGATCAAAGTGACCTAGTGCAGCTTTTTAAAGTTTTGATAGGTCAATTCAAATGGCTCATATTCACATGAAAAGAAAATAATGATTTGTAAAAATATTGGAATTACCTGCAAATACTCCATGAATGTGTATAAGCATATGATCCCATTTACATTTGCATCTTTGGCAGATCAGATGGAAAAAAAAGCTACATGTAAATGCATCCAAGAAGCATTCAACATGGACTTTGGGGGCTGGTTTGAAACACATTCTAGCCAGATATCCACAAAGTGTAAATTCATCCATCTCACCAAGATGTAATCTTTATGCTGTCACTGTATCTACATCTGTGGAAATCATCTATAAAAGATCCGTCCCCTGTGATAACTGGAGCTGAAGTAACATTTAAAAAGCTGTCATTCTTTCTTCCTCATTAAAGCCACAAGACAAAGCGGCTCCAACAATTTCCATACACACATGCACTGAGCTGCTGTAGCACTTATTTGATCTCTGATCAGTGCAACTGCTGAGAGATATTTGCGGTGATGGAGCAGCATGAATGAGAGTCCTTGAAGACTAAAAACTTTTGTCTCTCTCATACTTCATTAATATGATTCATCTATGTGTTAGTTGATGCATACAGTCGCTATTAGCGTTCTAGCTAAACTGCTATTTCTTCTGATGAGTAAAGTAGACTGACTTGTGCAAGACAAGTGTAGATGGGCAGTATGTCAGGGTGTAGAAACCCATTACCAAGTGTGTGTGTGTGTGTGTGTATGTTTCTGCATGTGCGTGTGTGTGTCTTAAATTGCTGGTTGCTCTCCACTGGGGCAGGGAGTTAACACAAAGGCTTTCAGGATGTTACTTCCTCATTAATTAGTGGCTCTAAAAGTGGCATACATACACTCCCTCTGATAGCCACACACACACACACACACACAGTGGTACACACACAAAAACAAGCTGACAACAGCAACAAACACTTGTACACACACAAAAAATAAGACCATTAAGAAAAAAGCTATACTACTACAACTTGAGTATAAAACACCTACATCTGAGCACACGTAAAGATAGATAGATAGATAGATAGATAGATAGATAGATAGATAGATAGATAGACATTAAAACACGTGGCATCACCACCACACATACAGATAAACACAATCTTTGCCCCCTCAGCAGACACATCCAACATGGCTGCAGCCGTTTGCTCAGCTGCAAAATATTGTGTTTAATAATTCAGGATCCACTGCTGAGCTTGGCTCAGCTCTGCACCGCGCCTCACACTCTGGCTGAGTCCACCCTGCAGAAAACCCTAATGGGACGCTTCCTCTCTCTCCCCCTCCCCTCCTTCCTCCCTCTTTCCAACCTCCCCCTTTTTTTCTGTCCTCCTTTTTCTCTGTTCCCTGTGGGTGGCCGTCTCGGTCCCCTCTTTCCCTGTCTTTCTCTCTGTCCTCCTTGGTGCAGTTGTTATCCTAATCCTCCCATCTTTTTCTCTACTTCACCCCACTTTTGTTTTACCGTTTATCATCCTCTCTCCCTTGCTCTTTTTGTGCTCTCCTACCACACCCTATCTGTTTCAGTCCCCTTCATTTTGCTTCTTAATCTATCTTCCATCCCCTCACTCCTCTTCTTTCCTACATTAACACCCCTATAGTCCTAAAACCCTCTATATCCTCCACCATTTTAACCCTCCCTTGAATGGCCTCCCTCGCTCCTACGCTCCCTCAGCCCTCTCCCCTCACAGTGGCCCAGCAGTATTGATTTCTAGCAGGGCAGAATTGCAGTCGATGGGCACAGCGAGGGGGGTTGCCATCTGTGAGAGGCTTGGCACTAGGGACTCACCGGGGTTCGTGCAGAGATTAGGACAAACACACGGCTGATTTGACTAATGCTTCCTACACACCTGCAGGTTTTAAAGAGCTTCATTCTGGAAACGTTTTAACAGTATAGGAAACCATGAGTGGAGTTCTACATCAGGGGTTGTCATTCTGCTCATATCAGTGCTGCATTTTCTGTTGCACCAGGTAAAAGTGAAGTAATATACTTATATAAATAATAAAGCACACAAGGTTCATTATTAATCACATTTTTCAATATAATGCTTCACAATTTGGCAGGAATTACAGTTCAGCAAAACCCAGCAGAGTCATAAACGGGTTATGTTGGTATAAAAGTAATTTCTACTGACTATTCATTTTCTGTTAATTTCCTCACAGCAGGGAGATTTACTGTGATGCTGCTAGCTAAAGGATATCTTGTGGCGACCAGTGTGACAGTATTATGAGGAAATTATTAGCGGCAGACAAAATACTTTTCAAGGTCCTGACTGCTGTTGTGTTCAGCTGCATCACAGTGGCAACCAGCGCAGTACTTCAGCTGAAGGCAGGTATTAGTTTCTCTTAGAATTTGAAGGATGACCGAATTGTTTGTCGGAAGGATAATCTAACTAAAAATGACTGTGGTTTATTTTCTCTGGCTTCTAGAGTAGTTTACACACTAGGATCCAGTCATTTATTGTAATTCAATACAGGGACAGAGCAAGGTTATATCATACAGCCAAGTGGCATCATATATCAGAAGTTGTGATTGCGTTCTTTTCGCTTTCATTTATACATGTCTTAATTAAATGCAGCTTTCTCAAGGAGGATAATCTACTATGTAAATGATGCCAAAAATATAAAAATGTAACATGGCTGTCTGTGCCTCGCTGTCCTCATTACAATATGACATAAACAACATCTATGAATCCCTGTGGATTTTAAAGCAAGTGCAAGTGAACATAAAAGCTTCAATCACAAAAGTATTCTAGGCCAAAACGCTGCTTTATTTAGGTTTGTATGTGTCATAAAATTTAAAAAATGAACTTCAAGTTGTAGTTCAAGGCAAAACTGAGAAAGAGACTGAAGCGGATCTTATTCAAAGACATCTCAATTCATGAACACACACATCAAAGAAGCTCTGCCTAAATTATATAACATTTCATTGAAAAGATTTTGTGCAGAAATGATGAATGAATTTCTTGATTCATCGTTCGTTTTTTTCCAAGGCAGAAATAAAAGATGCCTCGAATGAGTAAAGTCACAAATGAACATAAACTGGAAAATACAAATACAAAATCCAATATATTCAAATACTTTCAAAATGTTTTCTCTTCCCTTTCCAACTCAGTGTTACTGTTCTGGCCAAACATTTACAGAGATACAATTGTAGAGCTGAAGGCACTCCCTTGAGCTCAAGTCTCTGACCACACTGAGCCTCCAACTGTGAAAACTGCAGATTTCTACAGTAAATAGACCCTTTTGGGTTTTGTTTTTGTTTTCTGGGGGTTTTTTTTTTAGGAAAAAACCCATAAATATGATGCTGTTCAGTATCCAATTTGGACATCTTTCACTAATGCTGGACCAGTTGATCACAGAAGATCGTTGACTACAAAAGAAAAACTGAGAAATGGTGGAATTTTCAGATACAAAGAATAATATGACAACTAGATTTCAACCATGTACAGATAGACAGAAAACTAAAATGTATACTGTTTACATGCAGTATTCAATGTTGCAATGTTTTGCACAAGCAAAAATGAAGACCATATGGTACGGTAAGGGTTCCAAAATAAACGAGTAAGTGGACTTTGAGTTGAAATTGCTTTTTAAACTGACCTATCGAGCTCAATTTTTTATGAACATGGTTAAGATGTCTTAGAGGTGCTCAGAATCATGGAAAGTTCAGACATCTTCGGGTACAAGGAAACTAAGCAAAATCTGCTGATGAGGGCCTTGTGATACTTTGAAAAGCTCCAGCACAAGTGGACCTTGAGTTAAGATTGGTTTGTCAACTGGCCTTGCAGTTTGAAGAATATAACAGTAAAAAATATACAGCAGATTAAAACCAACTCCAGTCTCCCAAACATCTCCTCTAAACCAGATGTATATCCATAGCAGCATGTCAGCAGTACAGTCAGCAGTCCTCCATCTGTCTACACTGAATCTGTTCATCCATAGTGCTGATGTACACTTATAAGTGTTTTGACAGTACTTACAGCTCAATATAACAATAACTGCAGGACTCTATGTAGTGATAAAAAAGCCTAAAGAGAGATTTCACGTCACAGTAAGGTGCATTGAGTAGAGACGGTGCAACTACACTCTCTTTTATCACTGTGCTCAACATTAGCTGCATCATTATACATCATTATTTAACTAATAAACTAATTTTAAAAGGCCTTTTCACACTGTTTACCTTTTTACCCTTCTTTCTTTTTCCAAATTTCTTGTCAGAAAGCATAGAAACCTTTAAAACTTTCTCCCCCGACTCTGTTGTTTGTGATTTATTTGAATGCCTGTACGTAACAGCGCTTATACATTCCCATTTAATTATAACAAACAAACAAACAAACCCAAGTATAGTGTTGTGAGTACTTCCTCCGGGTCTGTCGGAGCTCCAGCTGGCAGCATAGAATAATCACCCCACTGTTGACTGTTTACCTAACTAATTTATTTGCTTTGATATGTTTCAAGACTTCCAGCGGCACAGTGAGCGATAATTAGCCGAAATCATGCCACTTCAGTATCCCAAACTAGACAGCTGCTGACCTGTGTTTAAACAGTTTCACTACGGTGTGAGTGGGTGGTAACCAAATTGGCCACTGAGGCACAAAGTCAGATACGCAGTCTACACCACAT
This sequence comes from Thunnus thynnus, assembly GCF_963924715.1. Taxonomy (NCBI): domain Eukaryota; kingdom Metazoa; phylum Chordata; class Actinopteri; order Scombriformes; family Scombridae; genus Thunnus; species Thunnus thynnus. Next base: position 10,170,914 of record NC_089527.1, on the reverse strand, counting down.
GAGGTTCACACCAGTGTTAGGAGACCAAATGAACAACACACACACACATACACGCAGAAAAACACGGACTACTGGCATTAAATATTTTGCTTATGGCAGAATGGATTCACCTGAGTCTGATGTCTGACTGCTATCGTTTCCAGCCCTGCAGTGAGTCGTGCCAGACACCTGAGCCTCTAGACTACCCCTCTCTCTCTCTGTATATGCACTTGAGCAACAGTACTTTAGCAGGCACTTTTTGTATCACTGCCTTCAATTTCAACAACATCTCAGCCTCTAGCCTTTTTTACATTTTTCGTCTATGTTGCAGAAAAAAATTAAGATACAATGAGTTGTACAAATGTTTCTCTGTTACAAGTGACAAGGGTCTATGTTTTGAAATGTCACACTGTCAGACATTGCAAAGTGTTTAGCTTTTAACTGCAAGTTCTCAACTAAAGATGATGATGCTCGTCACCCTCAAATATTATGAAACTGTTACTACTCAAAGTCCATCAGGCTACATTTAAAGGGGGATATTATGCACATTTCCATGTCTATATTTATATTCTGGGTCATTCCTGATGAGCCCCCTCTGTTCTGATTGGTTGAGCTGTGGCTCGGCCAATTTCCATTAACTCCGGAGGCTACGTAAACAAACAGTAGAGGATTTCACTTTTTTTCTGTTTCTTTACTTGAAATGGAAACTTCTCAAATACCTCCATACATGTTTGAGCCCAAATCCGATAGGAAATATGCGATAACAACTGGTGGAACAACCTTAGCAACAAAGGCTATGGAACAGACGGCCAATTGTAGGCGTGTGCCAACAATCTGACGTCACCACAAGAAGGAAGTAGAGGTAACATTGCAAACGAAGCCCTGGCTTTTGACTTTCAGGGTGCATTTTTACATACGTTCACCTCATGTTTTGGAACTTTGACCGTCTTTAACATAGACACCCAACATCAAACAGTATAAAAATAACAAAATCAAAAAAAGCATAAGTCACCTTTAAAAACAAGTTTTATTTTTATTTTCATCTCAGCTAAATGCTCATATGAGCTCTTGTGGAATGCACTTACAAATGGCATTATTTGTCATTTATGCATGGATCCTTTGAAAAAGAAATTTATTATTTGGCAAGTTAGATAGAGGACACCTTCATGTTTAAAATCTAAATTAAATTCTAGGATTTGTCTTTCTCTTTCCTTACTTTTACTTTGAGGACTCAGTGGAGATCCAGGGACAATTTGTTGACTTACAAATATTCTCCAATGTCTTAGAGGTGCTGTCTTGCCAGTTTTATACTCAGTTTAATACTCTGATTCTCTGATAGTCTGAATGCCTGCAACCATACAGAGTATAATGAAGTGATGACATCAGTATTTCCCCATTAAAAATTAACATTCATTCATTTTCTGTTTACTTAGTTACACAAAACAGAGAGAAACCATGAAATGTGATAGAGACAGGTGTTAAGACTAGCCCTACTGTTCAGTATGTAGATCTCTCTGACCTTGAGGAGGTGCTGATTCAGACATAACTAAAGTGAGGGTTCATTTTCAGCACATAGAGAAATCGAGGCAGAAAAAGAAACATGAGAAACTGACAACAGAGTGATTTGTGGGTGTGTTTTTGCAAAAATACCTGAATGTGATTTTTTTCTTTTTTTTTACCTATGCATCCTTATGCATGACTTTGCATGCATATGAAGAATAAAAAGACAAGATAGTGAGGCAGACAGCGTTTTGTTTTTGTTTATGAAGGCTTCAGTACTTATCAAATCACAGTGCAAGTCTTCTCTGCATCTGTGGCCACAACACAGTTACTCCTAAACTCTGTGGAGACTGTTCTGCATAATCAAATTGAGACACAGACAGACTGAAATCCCTGAGACACTTACACAAGTAGCCACACGATAGTAGACACACACATACACACACACACACATGCACACGCACAAACACACTGTAGCCTCTGAAAAGAGGTTGCCATTAAAGATAACTTCAGCTGTCAAACACCAATTACTGTGATGTTTTTTCATGATAGGCATCAAAATCACAGTGGTTGAAAGAAATATTTGGCATCTGATCATTTTCTGTTTACAGCTGAGTGAACTCTCATCTACTGTAAGTGTGTGCCTCTGTGGAGTCTGTGTCTGTAACGTAGCCATGCAATCAAGAGTAACAGAGAACATAGAGGCAAATACTGTTGTAATTCAGTCAAAGAAAACACAAGAATTCACTAAAAACCACTCAAAAATACTGGGATCCAATGGTTGCACTCACATCCTAACCCAGACCACATCTTCCCCACCTTAAAGGGGACGAATCATGCACATTTCCAGGTCTATAGTTATATTCTGGGGCTCTATTAGTATATCTTTGCATGATTTACAGTTAAAAAAAAACCCTCCTTATTTGTCTTATACTTGCTCTTTATGCAGCCCCCTGAGTTCAGCCTTTTTAGCTCCTGTCTCTTTAAGGTCCCACTCCCAATGAGCCCACTCTGCTCTGATTGACCAGCCTCTCGGCAGACTTCTGGTGGTTCTGGAGGCTACATAAACAAACATTAGTAGTAGGATTTCACTTATTTTCCTCATCTTTATTCAAAATGGAAACTTTCCGTACCGAAATATGCATGTGGACGTGTACAACCCATGGAGCAACCTTAGCGACAAAAAATAACCCTTCACACTGCATCGAACCCATCTCTACAACAGTGTTTTTTCTGAAAAAATTACCCTCTGCATTTAACTTCAATGCAACAATTATGTAAATCTGTATCTGTATCTGAGACTACAGCAACTATATGGGCTAAATACTGACATTTATAAACAACCAAGACATGTCAGTCCTGTTGATATTCATTTCCGCTTTTGACTTTCGTTAAAAGAGCACACTTTAATAGTTTCTATTGCATCTTTCAATCCTCAGCATTAAAATTAGAATCTTTCTCATTCCCCCTGCTGTTCTCTCACTGTGACGTGTAATATAAATAAACCTGAAAACCAAACACACCACCAGCCGCTAATCAGAGTCACAGTGATTCATTTATCACAACATCTATTTTTTTTTCTGCTTTTCCAGACTTGAAAACAACAAGCCTACTTCAGTTAGAAGCCATGTGAGTTGTTGAAGGGAGGGGGAAAATACCTCAGTGGATACTCACCAGGTTTTTTTTAATGAATGTGAGCTGTTTTGAAATTAAATGCTTTCTGGTTTATTTAGTCAGTATAAGAAATGTTCTGTCAAGGATGTTAAGAAAAAAGCTACAGCTGCAAAGATTACCCAAGCGTTACATCTAATCAAAATTTTAACCATCCACTGGGGCTTTATGAATCACATACCATCAACTCATAACATTGTGAATTTGTGAGTCCAGTCTGCAAACACATAATATCACTCATATCAAGCATACCAAAGTTGTCCTGATCTGGAAACATACAGTAGTGCCTTTTATGTCATCATTGGCAGTGGATGATGTAAGGACAAGCATTGTTTCTAGCTGAGGTGCCTCCCCAGACCAATCATTTTTCTGGTTATAATAATACATCCTACAAAAAAAGGGGGATTAAGAGTTTCTGGATGCACACTGTAACAAGCAGTCCTGTCATGACAACAGGCCTCGAGTTTCATCATTATTCACCATGGTAACAAGAGCACAGAAGGCACTGATAGGCTTCTCAGTTGAAAACATGATGTGATGTGTTGGATCCAGTAGTGTGTGGTAGCTGAGGAAAGTCAAACAAAACATAACAATGAAGATACTATATATTATATAGTGGGGGAAGGTGTTTTGCATCCAACAAATCCAACAACATACTGGAGTTAGGGATTAAGGTATGGAGGCAAAACTTCTCTTGTGATTCATCTGGCATCACGGCTCTGACTGAGCATCTCAGACATCTGTTTTGAAATATCCCACCAATTATCTTGTCTGAAAAAGGACTTGCCTTGAGAGGTTTATCCAACAGTGATTTCTAATGCTCAGTTTGAGGTTTCATGTTCACTGCAAAGCTAACCCACATTCACACGGAGCAGCTGCAGCCCGATTTCCACTCGTTCAGACAACCCAATACAGTTTCATCTTCTTTAAAAATGAATGAGGTGTGAGTCATGACCAGCAACTATTTCTGTCTATTTTGATTCTGTGCTGTCACTTTCTATTAGCCCTCATCTCTACTCCTTGAGTTAGTGAACAGTAGAAGACAGACAGCAGATGAAAGTGGTTTGTTTGGCTGTGAGTTGGTCATGTCACAGAGTGTAAAAAATAATTGAGGCACCTTTGAAAAGAAACTTTCGGCCCCCATTTTAGTTGCATCAGCATTAGATGTGATCAAAGGAATCCATATATTTGCATATATAGAACAAAATGATTGACAACTATTTGGTTTTTAAGTGTGCTCAATAGTTTTTTGTAGTCCCAAGTGCAGTGTGGCCAAAGCACTACTGCAAGTGGTGATGAGCAACTTATACAGCATAAAACGACAACGATTAGCCGATTACTTGATTAGTCAATCAACAGAAAATTAATTGGCAACGATTTTGATAGTTGAATAATTGTTTTAATCATTTTTTTAAGGAAAAATGCCAAACATTTTCTGATTCCAGCTTCTCAAATGTGATGATTTTAAGCTTTTCTGTCATACATGACAGTGAACTCAATCTTTAATCTTTGGGTGCTGGACTGTTGAAGATATCACCTTGGGCTCTAAGAAATCAGAACAGACATTTTTCACTATTTTCTGATATTTTATGGACAAACAATTGAGAAAATAATAGGCAGATTAATCGATAATGAAAAGAATCCATAGTTGCAGCCCTATATGACATCTAATGGCAACAATCATCCTCCTGAATACTTGCCACAGCCAACTTGAACTTGCTTGATTGAATAAGCTGCCTGTCCTTCTGTTTAAATAACTCTGAACTGAACTTTTGTAACATCCCTCCCTCTCTCTCACACTTTTCATTGCTGGCATCCACTCTAAATATTTTCCTTCTTCTCATTTTGGCACCAAATTGACACCTTTTTGGCATTGCTTTGATTACAAAAATTACGTACAATATGGCATCAATGTAGATCAGTGACCAACACGAGCACATAAAGGCAAAATACATCTGCGGGGCAGCCACAGCTAGTGTTTCTATAAAATAGACTGTAAGAACCATATGTTGTGGTTATTCATCAGAGATGTAACTGAGACACTTGAAAGCAAGGTAAAGAAGTGAAGTCATGAATGCAAGAGACACAAACAGCAACAAGGGATTAGTATTCATAAAAAAAACACCATCAATATCTTCTAATATTACAGCAACAATGATGATTTCTTCCCTTCTCCCACTACAAACACAAGAGGAAAACACAAAGTAAAAAGAGACAGAAAGGAATGTTTTCCAACTGCTGGCTATTGATATAACTATTGAAAGTTGTTTGAGTGCAATACCAAACCAACCCTTTTGTGTGCAACAAGAGTCAGTATCAATCTCACTAGAGGAGCAAAAACAGTCTAACATGCTTGAAATTGATTGGCACATATGAGACAAGGAACAGGGAGGAAGTGTGACGCTCTCACGCTTCACAACTCTTCACGGACAACTGACGGCTTGAATTTCATCTGAGATCATTTTACTGTTTTGCTTCAATGTATTGCTTGAGCTGAGAGCCTAAAACAGATAAATTATATCCAGTTATATCACTGTTATATATATTTTCCAGTTATATTAGTCAGTTTATAGCTATAAAATGATTTCACCCTTGTGTCCATCAACCACAATCTAGGATCTAAGTGGTGTTGTGAGGTGTTCTTTCCTGCTGAGGTAGAGAGAGTAAACAGAGAGCTCCTGCCTCGCCAGCATTTTTCACCCATTCATATTAGATTTCTGACTTCTTACACACACACACATCTACAGCACATGATCTGCGCAGCATCTTAGTGAAGCATGACATCCTTCCTGCAGGAGTTCATTTAGTAAAACATTCTGTGTCACTGTTATAAAAGATTTCATACATTTGGAAAGAAAAAATCTGGTTTATCAGCTAGGATCATGATATTTAGACACACATACACACACACACACACTCAAACACGGGCACTCAATGTCATAATCTAAGTACCCTCCACTCTCTGGCAGATCCATGGCTGAAAATTGAGTGCAAATTAGTTCTCTGTCTGTGTGTGTTTGTGCGTGTATGTTGTCCTGATGTGGCCGATGAACTGCTACTAGGGGGATTCAGACAGATCGCGGAAAACACTTATAACCTCTCAAGTTCATATTGCAGCTAAGACATCATCCAAGAAGAAGCCAATACAATTTCACCTGGAAGCAGAGCTGTAGTTCATACATAAACATAAAGAGGATTATCTCAGATACTGAATGGATTTTGCTATGGATCTAAACTTAAGATGCACAAAAGGACTAATTGCTGCGTACTTTGCAACCTTTATCTGACTGACATATCCAAGACACATTCATGTCACGCCTTCTGTCTGACTGCCGTTGTTTTATCTGTCTGCCTGACTTATTCGACATGAGACAATGCTTCGGCTGGGTTGAGCACAAAGGAGGGTTTGTTTGTTTTTATACTAAACTAGAATGAGTGGGTGGTGGATTACTGTCTGGTCATGGCCCAGGAGAGGATACTATGAGTCAGTACAAGAAATAAAAAAATCAAAAACAAAAAAAAAAACCCAGGTGATCCCACAATGTTCAAAAGAAAAAGTTTGAGATAGTTTTGAATCCTCTGTAAACAGGGGATGTGCTTAAATGCTATTCCTGATAAGAAAAAGGTAGCATTCATCGCTGTTATTACGAACTGAAGGTCAAGCTGATTCAATGGAAGGTCATGCTGCAGCTGCTTTTTCCTCTTAAATGAAATACTTTACAATAGGTACAATACCTGTCCTTTGGTTGAATGCTGTGGAAGATTGAACAACGACAGTATATGGAGAGATAACTGTAACAGAAATGATAATAGCATGAAACTGTGTGTTGGGGCACTACAGCTCTGGTTTAGCTGCTGCATGGACAGCAAGATGAGCAACCTCTCTTCCCTTTTTTTCTCATTCTTGTCCTTTGCCACTGTGAACTCAATCATTCCCTCAGTTCAACACCTCTCAGTCTGCTGTCACTCATCTCTCTACTTCTTATTGTCTACTTGACTCCGCTACCTGGCCTTTCTCTCACCCACCTTCTACTTACCCTCCCTCCCTGTGCACACATCTGTGTTTGCTTACTCTCAGCTAATAAAACCTAAAAATGTCTATCTCTATTTTTAAGTATACAGGGAGAGAAGGAGTGACATGGTTTGGTTTCAACAGAAATACCTTGCTGCTCTACAAAAAGATGAAGAAAGAAATGGATATTACCCTTAGTTTTCTTTCATTCTCTTTCTTTCTTTCACCCCATTATCCCCTTCTTCCATCCCATTTACACGTTCAATCAGCCCAACAGAATAGGGCTCAATAAAACATTCATGCATTAAGGGGAAAATTAGGCTTTCCCAGGCCCTGTTCCCTGAGGCTACCTTCACCAGCATATAATTTGTTCCCAGGTAACAAATTGCAGTATGAGGAAGCCCAGGCCTCTTGGTAATGGATCCATTGCAAGCATCAATTTACCATTGATCACGGTGGAACTAGTTGTTGGTTGCTGTGAGAGTTTCACTGCCTGCTCTTTTGTGTTCCCCCTCTACACGAGGCAAGAAAAGCAAGTGGTTCAATAAGAGTCCATTATAAAGGCTCGATCCTTGAACCATTCATAAATTAAAGGGGGTGCTATTACACATGAAAGCCACTAGAAAACAGCAAGTTAAGTGCAATTTTCTGATTTCTGAAGAGAGAGAGCAGCCAACTGGAGTGGAATGACTGCTGCTATGATAATGAGAAGCAAAACACAGAAAACCAGATCAGGCAGAATATGGATTTAACAGGAGGTCCTATTCAGGTTAATATCCTGAAACATCATTTATCATGTTGTTGTACTTGACACTGGTCTTGACTGGTTAACTTCTGTCAGGTTCACCTTAAATGGGAATTCCACTCTAACAAAATGGGGCCATAGAGTTGGACTATGGTAATTGTAGTTTTTGGAACTGGACCCATATCAAGAAGTCTAGTCAGGGTATCTTGGCCTCTACTGCTTCAATTTTGACCCTTTGTTATTTAATCTGTCTCATGAATCCCCCAAGTACAATACCGAATCAGTGAAATGCTTTGTTTTGTTGTTTTTCAACCATTAGCGTGAGAAAATGATGTAAAACAAAACACAACAATAGTGAACCATTTAGGTTACAGACTTAGAATGGATTTCCCTCAGCTATTAACCACCTCACATGGCATTGAATACAACTCTGCTGGCTTGTGTGGTACAGTACAATTAATTGAGCTGCTATAAATATTTAATGACATTCACAAGACTGTTCCTTTCATGTATAGATCACATGCAGCAGTGACCCGATACAAGCTGAAGACGCAGGAGGTGAGAGTATAGAAAAATCCCATACTCACCACCACACCACCAAAATTAATCTCCCAATCAAAATCTTTCATACTGCTTGAGCTGCGTTTGCACTTTGACTAGCACATTAACACTAACCGGAGCAAATGATATCAGTTTACAATGATAGTCCCTCAATTTAATATTATTGTTGGCTCGATCTGGCAGCCCTATATAGACAAGACAAGTCCAAACCCCACCAGAAAACGCTTTGTCTATGAATTCAGTGGTGATGAAAATCTGAGCTGCATAGACGTGACACTAGCTGTGAAATGCTACACCTCAACACAGGATAGGTAGAACATTAAACCACACTGTGTGACTTAACAAGAAACATCCCTAACACACACATACACACACATTCACAGCAGCTTGCACTCTCTTCTGACGTTTATATCTGATCACACTGCACCACCTCACTTCTTTGGCTCGTCAGTGAGGAGTAAAAATAGTCAAGTGGTGCTGACTGATAGAAGATGGTGTGAGGCTGCCTAGAGAGGCTGTCCTATAATTATGCAAATGATTTGACAGCCAAGCAAATACACAGATAAAACACACCATAGCTTCTGATAAAAAATGCCTACCAAGAGTTCCCTGACACATCAACAGCAAGGTGAAGTATGTGTGAGAGAAACAATAAGTAAAAAAAAACCCAAAAAACTGTGTGCAAACGTATACTTGCAATAATTTCTTCCAAAAAAAAGGAAGTGAATAAGCTCAGTTGTTGATCATTCTGTGTGTTGCTGTACTTTCATATCGTCCATCTCAACATAATAATTATGAATTTTAAAATTTAGTTTTGATGGACAAAAAGAGGTCCACAGCTTTATTCTAAAAAAAAAAAAAGTATATCCACAACAACTGAGTGTCTGTCTCAGTTGAAAAATGAACCATCTCTAACCTGCATCTGACCTGCATCAGCCCTGCAAGGTTTTCAAAACAATTTCTCATGAGAAGGTAATCAATAGTATAGCATTACTGCAAGTAGCTAGGATTTCATTAATGGCCTCATCTTTAAAGCTGCAGCATGTTGGAAACAGGCACCTTCTGAAGTTTAGAAATACTCGCAAATATTTCAAACCCAAATTTTGTCCTTTGAGCGGATAAAGTGGGACAGAGATGGAGAAAACATTTTTTGCAGCAGTTACAGCCATCAGAGAGCTTTTACCTCATTTTTCAGCCTGCTGTGTGCAGCATTTTTTTTAAATACTCACACAAGAAATTAATGTGCATATGGGTGACATCAAAAAGGGCAAGAGTCTACATTTCTATTCTGGGGCTCTACTGGAATATCTTTGCATGATTTATGTTTCAAAAAACATTATTATCTTATACTGTCCCTTTATGCAGCCCCTCAGTTCAGCCTCTGTCTGAAACAGGCTGTTTTAGCTCCTGTCTCTTTAAGGCCCCCCTCCCAATCAGCCATTTCTGTTCTGATTGGTTAGCTCCCAGAAACTGTCCCTCGACAGAATTCCGCCTGCTCCAGATGCTACGTAAACAAACAATAGCAGTAGGATTTCACTTCCTTTTCTCGTTCTTTACTCGAAAAGTCAACTTCTCAAATACATCCATTCATGATTGAGCCAGAATCTGAATCGAAATATGCAAGTAGACAATGTGAACAACCCATGGAACAACCTTAGCAACAAAGACTACAGAACGGACATCCATTTATGGGCATCCCCGAACAATCTGATGTCAGTTCAATGGGGAAATGGGGGTATCGTTACCTTTTGACTGCCTTTTTGATTTTCAGGGAGCATTTTTACATGTTTTGGAACTCTGACTATGTTTATCATGGATATCGGACATTATAACTATAGAAATGACATAAAACCACAAAAAGCATTATATGTCACCTTTAACAATCATATTGTTCTGTTTGCATCAACGTCATGTACTCAAATGAAACCTCCGCTGATGCTTAGTGTAGGAGACTTGAAGGGCTGGTATGACTCTAGCCCATTAACCACATCAAAATCAGGAGGCATGCAGCAGGGTTGTAAATACTAATTGTCCATCACAAACAACACAGGTGAGATCAGAGAGTTAATGTAGTGAAACCTAAACAGAAATCCATTCAGCATGAGTGCGAGGCTGAGCAGTGATGCTGAGCTGGAAAGAAGACCTTGACAACAGTGGCAGAGCTTAAATCTCAGTGTAAACAAAAAGGTTTAACCTCATTACAAAACACCTGAATGTATAAGTGAAGAGAATCCAATTAGTATTACAAAAAAAACATGTTCTAATTATGAAGCCCATCCATGAACCTTCCAGTTCCAGTTTGTTTTTTTGTTTTTTTGTTTTTTTTTTATTTGTCCGTATCATTAAACAAGTCCTACACTCGATTAACAAAAGCCAGACAGCAAGGCCCTGATATGCTCAAGGAAAAGGTCAACTCCTTCGTGTAAATTAATGTAAGCATTATGTTGCACAGTCAACATATGTGTCTCTATGTCTGTCTGTTCCAGCATTCGTAGTTTATTTAGGTTAATCACAAGATCTCATGATTGAAGCTGTGTAACAAACCATGCATAATCACTTGGTATCCACTGAACATCAAGGGTTTTCAGCAGAGCACAGGTGTGAGCAAACACACACATGCACACATGTTCAAAAGCTTTGCAGTTAGACAGGCACTCACCAACGTCACTCCATTTAAAGACATATCCACAAATGAGCATTAGTGCAAACTGAGTCATTTCTGCTTTGATAAAGAGAAACTCATAATTTCTATGCTGTAGCCATCATTTAATCTCTTTAAGAAGTGCTTGTGGCGCTGGTGTGAGTGATCATGAAGGAGACTATTATTATTTACACAAGTCGAGAGACATTTTATTTGTCATTTGTCAACTCAAACATACTTATCCTGAAAGAAAAAGGTCATCTTCATTTATCCATTCTCATTAGCCAACTCTTTTAATCAGTATCAAATCAAAGATCTCATGCAATGTCACATCGAATGTCTTGTTTTTCATTCCCCCCTCCCAAAAATAATCACACACAGATGGTATCTGTATTTATTTTGGAAACAACTGCAATGTCTCTGTAGCACATATCAACGCTATCAAATGCCAAAACAGGTCTGTAAGTGGAAATTATAGAACGATCTAGGTTACTCTTTTTTAAAAGAGGCTTAATGACTGCGGTTTTCAAAGCCTTAGGGGAAATGCCTGCAAGGAGAGAACTGTTAAGTATTTGCAGTATTTCCAAGAGAAAAGAGAAAAGACATTCACCGCCTTAAACATATCAGTGAATGTCTGAAACCTTTAAATCAGAATTTTGACAATTTTAGATTGTATTTTATTTAACAAAGTCCTTGTACAGCTACTTCTGTTCAGATTTAAAGATTTTAAAAAATACATTATCTTACTCTAAATTAAAAACAATGTTTTTACTCAATGTAAGGTATGAAAGAAATTGTTGATCATATCAGCATAAGTATTGAAAAACTCTAAATGATACTCTGTGTCAACTGCTGTAGTTTTGAACTATATTTAGCTCTGCAACATGCATTTACATGGTGGACCCTGCCCCCTTGCTCAGGCATTAAAATCTAAAACCATATATGCTTAATTTCAGAGAAATGACCAAGCCTAATAGAGAAGAAGAAGAATTGCTGTTCTAGTTAAAGGGGAAAAATGAATACAGTGATTTTTGACTCTAACATTATAATCAGCATTATATAGATTTCATAACTATACCTGCAGAATGACGGCCTGTGAGCACAAACACACACACAAACACAGTGTTATACAAACAGATTCATGCACACATACCACAGCAAACACCCAAAGGAAACTTTAGTCACTAATGATTAAGATTAGGCTGTAGCTTATATCTTAAACGAATTAAATCCTTGAAAGGGGAGAAAGATTAAGCCTTTTCTTTTTGGAACTACTTTTTATATTCAGGAAACTTTTTACATTCTATCCCCATATTGGTAATACTTCTAACTGTGCTATTTAAAGAAATATGTTCCTATCTTCAACCTATGTCATTCGCTGGCATGTGAGCATGACAAATGGGTGTATGCCTGTATGTGTGTGTGTGTGTGTATGATTTGTCGTAGTCCACTTGGTGCTGAAGAGGAGGAGGGGAGATGTGACTGAAGCATCTGGTGTGAGAAACCGAGAACGCGGAAAACAACCTCACTGCTGTGCTCAGCGGAGCTTCAGAGAGTGTGAATAGCAGGGGATCTGTTTATTGTGACAGTGTGGTACTTCTACAGAATATAGCGTGGTATCAGCACTGTATGATTATAGTTTTGATTAAAGCCGAAGCATAATTTGTAGTTGTAGCAAGTTGCACTGATCCACATGCCTTATTGCATTAACATCCACAGCAGGTACTCACAACTGTGTCTGGTAAAGTTTTACCAAGAACTTTTATAATTAATCAAGAATAAATGAATAAAACAAGTCTCTCTTGAACTGGGGAGTATCTGTTCTTGAGCAGCAGCTAAATAAATTGGTAGCACACACTGCAGTGGATTTATCAGGTATTTTAGAACGTAAAGTCACAACTACGCAGAGCAACAAAACACCTCAGTAACCTCACTCTATCTGTGAGAAGTCAAAGTACTCTTGTCCCCATTCTGTCAACAATAAGATACTATATAGTGATGCTCCATGCTGAAGCCAATAAATCTCACACACAGACCAATTGTCATTCATTATATAATTGCTAATAGATGCCATTTACCAAATACAGTTTCAGCACATGCTGTCAAATCATGGGTTGTAAAAGACGGCATTATCCTGTTCACTTCTTTACAATACTTGGATACAGAAAAGAATGAGATGCTTAAACACTAAAGATTAACATACCAGTAAACAGCCTGTGGCCACTCAGTAGTCTACATTGTCTACTGTTGTTTAAGTGCAAGCCCTCGAAGAATCAAAATAATCTGAGGAATGACTGGAGTAATCACTTCCTACTAAGCAGCTATGTGGAAGAAACTATTACGATGCAACTGAAAGAATCACGTGTGATTTTCAACCAGTATAAATCTACCAAGTTCATAATGTGTATGTTTGTTATTTGTGACTGAAAAGTGACGATTTAGTGCAAATTCCTAGACCATCTGATAACAGTGATCCAGTTTGAAAAGACATCTTTTAACGTAATAATAGGTTTTGCTTCAGGCAGCTGGCAGATAAGTTAAGGGAAAGCTCATGACATCTGACATCTGTCTCAAAAGCAGTAATTGAGGGAAATCACAACGATCCTGGAAATGGTTCTCTATGAATGACATGCAGTGTATAAAATTCACCTTGTGGGACCTTTCCCAGTGAAAGTGAAGCAGTTCAAATGGCAAAACATTACATTTGAATGGGAAATTTAGAGGAGCTATCCACTAAGAGTTTGCTGCGCCAGGCTCACTGTTAACAACCGAGCCATAATCCAGTCCTTCCATATCAGACACAGATGTATTTCAACAAGTCCTCCAAATTAAATGACCACACACTGTACATCGTTTGACCATGTGCACTCTAGGAGTGTTTTTTTTTTACCATCCATCCACCCATCCTCCACCAAATGAGGAAAATTGTCAACTTTTATATATGTCATCTGAACTGTGCCGCTGCTCTTGGTCATAATTACTATGGCTGCTAGATGGCATCTGTCACTCAAATCTAACTATATGTCGCAACTGACATTACGACCTAATGAGTCATTTTTCTTGGGAGGACAGGTCAGTCTTTTGTATTTATGCTCACACATAAACAACCGAAACATTTGACACATATGATGGATTTGTCCAAAGAAATTTATGAATGATTTGCACAAATTTGGCATAGCCTCTCATCAGACAAAATATATAATACGGAACAGCTCCATCAAACTATATGTGTCCATGAGCAGACATAGAGAGGGGAGGCAAAGTCTCCATTACTAAACCAGACAACATGGGGGCACTGGAGAACAACTCAACTAATCTTTCTAAAACCTATAATTGGACCAACAGTGTCATGAAAAAAGTTATGAGAAGAAATAGAGAAGAAACTGGCTGGCAGAGGTATGGAACTGGTATATTCTTGCTAATTCCTGTACCTCAGCTGTCAGGCAGACAGCATGAAAATGGGCCAAGACTGAGGTAAACAAACGCATAATTTCGGAGAGGATGTTTGAAGGGGAAACTCAGTGTCCTGCATTGTGTTCTGTCAATGCACACACATACAGTATATTCAAAAACAGACACAAACCAAACACAGATGCTCAAAAATGTGTGGTAGTTTCAAACTTTGGCTTACCTTCCATATATGTTATGTAAGCCTACATGTACACTAATGTCCCAACCGTACAATTACAGGTCTGCATGTATTTCATGAATGAAAAAATGAAAAATACTACAGTAATTCACATAAGATTCAAAGCTGGGATCACAGATGAGGCAAACCAGTGCTTTAGCAGCCAAGCTGACTTCGAAGTTACAGCCTCATTTAGTCCTTATAGACTTGTCCCACAATGGTACATGCACAGTAATACCTCTGACATTTTTAGGAATGACCAACACAGTGACATATTGTATAAATGCTGCTGGTTGCAGCTAAAAACACAATGACACATAATGACCATTTGGACTGGGGGAAATTAAGTCTTATCCGATTATCTAAATCACAATAATGATACACACCTGAAACAGAAACTGTTAGTGCAAAGAGAAAGCACACACACAAAATTAAACCATGCTGTATGTATGGTAATGGGTACAAAAGCAAAGCAAACAAAAGAAGGCAAAAAAAAAGAAAAAGAATAAGAAGTAAGTAAATTATTTTACACTATTTAGCCTTGCATTTCTTCCTTGTTTGCAACTTGGCATTTACCAGTAAAAATAGACTGCACATGGAAGGGAAAACAAATGAATAAATGATTGTGTTTTCCACCATGAGACAGACAGTGGGTGGGGGAAAGGTTGGAGTTGGGTGCACGAGTAAGGTGGAGAGAGGGGGGAAGGAAACAGAAGATGGAGAGTGGAAGTTAAAGAGGGAGGAGGTTTGGGCGGAGGGGAGGAAAGGAGGGAAAGCGGGTGGGACCACAGGATTGGGGGAATGAAGCACTGAGAGGTAGAATTAGGGCAAACGAGGGAGGGTGCGAGAGAGGAGGATATTGGCACGACTGTGTTTCTGCAGCGACTGCCTGGATATGATGAATGGCCTGCAGATACCACTGTACAGCTGAACGCAAACATCTCTATTGTGTACACTCTGCCTTCTGTGATTCATCATTTGTTTTTGCCTTGGCTATGTTATTCTTTCAGATCTAGCAAATGAGATAGTGAAAGCAGTAAGAGTCAGCAAATGCATCTCCAATGACCACGAATGCATCCCGATAATATTACAGCACTTTCATCACAGTATGACATAAAGAATTATTATCATGTGAGCTATGATACTTATAGACATTGTGTGTCTTAGATACAAACATGTCAATTCTTGTCTAGTGTAGTCCATCTTTATTTTGAATAGCAAACTATCTAATTCAAGACACATTGAAAGCACTTCAAGTCAAACCCTACTTTTAAGGATGAGGCTGATGTTACTCTTTATTTTTCTTATTGTCAACAAATCCAATAAAAAAAGACCAAAATCAACTATGCATTAGTCAGTATCTCAGTATTTCCTTCCTGTCTGTGGCCCTCAGCCCCAAACCCAATTGTTCTTACTAAATGTGTGAATCTTTAAAAAACATGTCATGCAAACAGGCATGCACTGGGTTTCCAGTTCCGGTATTAATCATAATGAAGAAATATGTCATCCAGTACAACAGGGTGGCTTATTGATGTGTTGGAAAACACTGGAGGTCTGTAATGACACAGATAAAAATAAGATATTTATCAGGCTACACAGGAGATATTTGTTAATAGGATCTATTCATTGTTGATTTTGGTCTTTTTATGGGATTTGTTGTCAATAAGAATATGGCCCACCCTATCCTTTAATGGTAAAATCCAATTTAAAACATTTTCACCACTGTTAAAATAAAGTCACCTACTGGTGATCTACATCATCTTTACATTTAACTTATGAGTCAAACCATTTACAAAAAAACGCATTTCCTTACTTTCCTCTGGTGGTATGTAGTGCCAGATTGGTTTCGGTTACACTGGCACAGGTTTTGTCTGTTACAGTACAATGGAGGTGAAGTGAACTTGTGGTGCTCAAGCCATTAAAAATCACTAGTTACTTGTCATCCCAGAAACAATATTAATCCACATACATCACTATGGAAGAAATAGCCCAAACAAAAAATTGTTTGGTTGACAGTATATTCAATCAATTATCCAGATGTTCAGAAATTAAGTGTCACAGTAACATAATGATTTCATAACTGCTAAAGACCTCTGTTCAGGACAAGCAGGAGAAAGACAAAGTCAAAAAATCTTATGGTCCAACACTGTTGAAACTTCCCCAACAAGGTACTTGCTATGAACACACAATGTAAGAAGATATGGATACAGATATAGATTGTATGTCTACTGTAAACATTCCAACAACCACTTTTACCACTTTTAAGCTCTGTTTAGCTCAAATATTTGTAGTAGGTAATTCTGTAGAGTAGCAGATGTATGCAGCTACAGTCACTGATCTGAGTCTTGTGTGAATGGAGACAACAGAGATTAACCTGTGACAGCCCCTCTGGTCTACAAGTCTACAAGTCAAACAAGGGCTGATTGTGCCCTTCTTACCACGTGTTAAAAATGCGGGTTTTTGTGTGGAAGTTGTATCACAGAGCTAACTTTTTATGCATTATCTGGCTCAGCTCCTCCCATATACCGCTACAAAGTCATAGCACAGATAGATATTCATAAAATGATGGTTTATTTATAACTATGTTGGGTTCTTACTTTATGTATCTGGGTTAAATCACATTAATTACAGCTCTACTGCAGAGACAGAGAAAGAAAGAACAAGAGAGAGAGTTGAGGAGGAAGTTCTGTGTTGCTGTCTTGGCCAAATGAGCACTGCTGATATTTTGGACTAGACAAAGCAGTCAGATGAAAAGTGATAGCTTCCTTTTTTTCTTTATTTTCTTTTGTCCTACTGTGTCATTTGCTCTACAGATCTTAATAATTTCTCTGGACTAACTCCATCTTCCATCTAAACCTCCTGCTGTCTCACTCCAACTTTCTCTATTTTCTTATTTCACACATTTGTCTTTATTAGTTCCTTCCTCATTTATGTTTCCTTAGTTTCCATCCTGCTCTTACTGTACTTCTTGTTCCCTCTTTTCCTAAATTTTCCCTCTCATTTTCCACTGTCACCTCATGTCTTTCTGTCCCCTTTTCTCCTTCCTGATCTCTATTATCCCTCTCTCTTCCTCCCTCTTTTATTGCCTCCTAGCACACACTTTCCATCTCCTTGCTCAAATGGTTAAATGGTTGTTGGCAGTGCAACTGATTGATCGTGTGGCAGCCTATTAGTCCAGAGTCCAGCTCCTACAGCCTCCTAAAAGGCCTGGAAGGCCATCTGAAAATCATCCTTGTTGTTGTGCAGCCTTTTGCCCAGTCTGTATATGGTACAGCTTTTCCAGTGGCTGCTTAGCAAGCACAACACAAATGCAACACAAAAGCACACAATGCAGAAATCCAATTTTACATTACCTGGTAATAAAAACAATATCTATTCAATGTACTTACACAACTTGTACAACACAACTTAGAATTTCCAATAAGTTACAAAAGGCAGGCAAAACACTTGAGGAAATGTGCAATTCTTAAGATTGTTCATTAAAGCTGGAGTGCACTGTTTACAAGGTCAATCAGCAGCCCCCTATATGTAACGGATCATGATTGGTTGTCTTGCTGTTGCTGTCTTTTAATAAGATTTTAAAACCAGGTAGAACATACAGTGTGTCACGGCTGAGCTCTCTGACAGCAGTGAGTGGAGCCCCATTGCTAAAAGCTACTGATTCTCTCAGTGACAACGGTGCTTCATTATAGTCAGTTCAGTTTGTGTTAAAGATTTGTTCATACATGTACTGAACAACTCTACTTCTTTTGGTAAGTGGCCATGATTAGTGTGGTAATACAATCCAAGGTGTCCTGCTAAAATAATGCAAATTTGCTTCAATTTTGCCATTCTTCACCTCCATCATTATTATTTTAGAGAATAAGAGAATAATATATATATAACAGCACAGAGTATTGTCTTGGGACTAACATTTAGTGTCTAAGACCCTTATTTGCATAAAACAACAGAAATAAACAAACATGGGAGGGTCATAGTGCTGCTGCAGAATCACTTTGGATTTTTTTAAATTTTTCATTTAAGTAGAGAACCAAAGGAAATAGTTGTCTTTGTATGTTTCCCTAAATCTTAGGACAAAGCCCTTAATTTATTCCATCACATTTGTCCACACAGATCCACATCTGTGTGCTCACATGCCTTACTGACATGATGTCATCTTGTGGTTTCCTGTGTTTGTCAATCATGTCTGTCTTTTAGTGAACTTTCTGATGACTCCTTGAAATTCTCTGCCAATTGAAAGCTCACAGCTCACAGCTTTCAGGAGAAATTGTGTTTCATTTTATTAAAGACAACAGAAATATCATGTTATAATGTTACTTTACCCCTGTGGGTAGAATTGTATGAAATGTTACACACTTGTGCAGTGTGACTGTATGTACAACATTCTCAAATTTGGTTGCAATCCATTTAGCATTGAGGAGTTATGGCCCGTTAAGTGCATCAGGCCTTCATGAGGTCATCTAATTATGGTACGTACCAAGTTTGGTGATGATTAGAACAAATATGTGCTAAAAGAAGCAAGAATTGTGTTTACCAAAAAATCAAAAATGGTGGAAAATTTTTTCAGGCGCAAATGGGTGTGGCCAATATCAGTCGAATCAGCTTCAACCAAGGAACAAACTGTGCAAATATTGTTTTGCCACACCTCACAGTTCATAAGTTATTAGCCAAAACATGAAACACATGATAACTGACCACATGGTGGCACTATAGGTACCATATTTTAATAAATTAAGCATTTCTACAAGGGGCAGCTGTCCAAAAAATATGAATACTTTAGCACATTTAATTTTTGAGATATCAACTTTAAAACATTCCTCCTATAGACTTACCATTACAGATTTTAATACTTGAACATCTTGATATTTGAATGGTTTCTGTCGCTGTAAGTACGCAGAAGAAGTTAGCAACTGAAAAATGTACAGAAGAAAAAAGAAAGGAAGAAAGAAAGGAAGGAGGAAAGAATAGAACAAAGATAACATACTGTGAGAGCTTCACTATAATAATAATACATTTAATTTGTACTGCACTTTTCATAGTGAAGTAGTAGTTTCATAGTGAAATTCAAAGTGCTACAATATTAACAACATAGAATACATGACATAAAGAAAATAGTAATGAGTTAAGATGAAAAAGCCTTCCTGAATAGAAAGGTTTTATGCCTTTTTTAAAGGAGTCTAGGCTCTGTGCTGCCATCAGATGGTTAGGAAGGCTGTTCCACAAGCATGGTTCAGCAGAGCAAATGGTACAGAGCTTAGTACTGGGGGTCCGGAGGAGCAAGCTGCCGGCAGATCAGAGTGTGTGGGTGGAGGTTTGTGGAATGATCAGTTCCTGTAGGTAGGGAGGCACATGTCTGTTGACAGATATGTGTGTGAGTAGCAGGACTTTGTAGTTAATCCTGAAGGAGACAGGGAGCCAGTGCAATCAAAACAGAATTGGTGTTATATGCTTGTGTTTTCGCACTCTCATCAGGATCCTGGCAGCACTGTTCTGAATGTACTGGAGCTTCTGGATGCTCCTGCCTAGGATCTCTGTGAAGAGCGCATTGCAGTAGTCCAGTCTTGAGATAAAGGCATGGACCAGTTTCTCTGCATCTGACAAGGTTAGAGAGGGGCAGAGTTTAGAGATGTTTTTGTAGAAAGAGGTTTTTGGTCATCAAAAGTCAGCTGAGGATCAAACATAACACCCAGATTAGTGCCTGAGGAGGAAAAGGGGTTGTCCTGGCCATCAAAGGTGAGATGAGGTATGGGGGATGACTGAATCTGGTGTGGAGTGCCAACAAGGAGAGCTTCAGTTTTGCTGCTGTTTTACTGGAGGAAATTTGTGCCTATCCAGGC
The DNA here is from genome assembly GCF_963924715.1 of Thunnus thynnus. Lineage (NCBI taxonomy): Eukaryota > Metazoa > Chordata > Actinopteri > Scombriformes > Scombridae > Thunnus > Thunnus thynnus. The sequence goes on along the minus strand of NC_089527.1, from coordinate 10,150,340 downwards.
CTTTATCTCTTGAAAACAGGTGCTGAGGTATGACTTGGCTGCAGAGGGGCTTGGCACAGTTTTGATGTACAGCTGGGTATCATCAGCATAACAATGAAAAGACATCCCATGTCTGCCGGCGACACGTCCAAGAGGGAGCCTGTAGAGGTTAAACAGGATGGGGCTGAGAACCGACCCTTGCGGAACACCACAGGTGACAGGGAATGATCTAGCTCTGCATTGTCCCAGTGAGACATCCTCTTCTGGTAGGACGGAAACCACTTAAGTGAAGAGTATGATAGTCCAGTGGTGGTGTGGAGGCGCTCTAAGATGACAGTGTGAATTACAGTGTCAAATGCAAGGATAATCAGGAGAGAAGGGGACACTGCATCAGCTGCCATCAGCAGGTAATTCACAAACCTGAGCAGAGCTGTTTCAGTGTTGTGTGCTGAAAGAGAACCTCACTGAAATTGTTCAGTAGGTTGTTGCATTTAGGGTGGTCCTGAAGCTCAGAAGCAACCGCCTACTCGAACACATTGGACAGGAAAGGGAGGTTGGCGATAGGGCTGTAGCTGGCAAGAACTTCTGGGTCCAGGGTGGGCTTCATGGGGAGGGGGCAGATGACTGCAACCTTGAGGGCAGATGGAACACTACCAGTTTGAAGGGAGAGGTTGATAGTTTGGGTGATCAGGGGGCAGAAAATGGGAATGTATATCCTTGTGTCCAGGGCACAAGTACAGGGTTTCATCTTCCTGAGGATTTCCTCAATGTGTTTCTACCTGACACCAGTAAAATGGAGTAGAGACAGTGAGCTCCCAGACAGAGGGTCAATGACAGGAGGAGGCAGAGAGGAAGAGGATGGATGTTGTTGACCTTGACTCTGAAAAAGTCAATGAAAGTGTATCGCTCTGCTGTAGCTTCAATTGATAAAGATGATTGTGGTTTCAGGAGATGATTTATGGTGAAAAAAAAGATGCTTAGGGTTGCCAGGATTGTTATTAATTAGGTTGGTGTAGAACTGTGACCAAACATCTTTAAAGGACTCTGAGTAAGTCCTTTGATGTTCATGGAAGGCTGGTTTATTGACAGCAAGGCCAGAGTGTCTGAAGCATCGTTCCAGGACACATCCAGCTGTTTTTATTTTCCGCAGGTCATGAGTGAACCAAGGAGCAGAGCGTGAAAAATTGAATGTACCACTTTAACAGGTGAATAGCTAGCCAAGCAAGCACAAAAGACACCTTCTCAAGAAAGGTTGCGAGCTAACACAGAGCAGCCATTTATAAACGAGAAAAGGATTGGCCTTGAACACTACATCCCGTCTAAATGTTAAAATACTGCTAGGTCACAAAAAGGCAGAAGATCTTTGCAGATTTCCTTACAGAGAGAAAAAGGGGAGAGGGGGAGAGGGAAAAAGAGAAAAGCAAAGTAAAAAGCTAGAAAGGTTGGCAGAAACAGAATGAAAGATATATAAGTAGATAAAGAGGACTTTGACTTTTACCCCTCTTCATTATAAGATGTCCTCTAGGGGAAAACTCTCCCCTACACACTGGACAGTTTGATTGAATCAATTTGGAGTTTTGATCTCTTAGAATATAGTGGAACTAGTAATCTCTGTAAATACAAAATTACAGAGAAAAAATAAAGGGGGCAAAGAGAAAGAGATATCGTGAGAAAGCACATAAATAAGAGGTAAACAAAGTATAGAGGAAGAGGAAACAAGCTGACGAGACGTAAAAGATAAAAGATGGCGAGAGAGAAACTAGGGCACAGGCAGAAGGAAACAGCACGCTGGTGTTCTTTAAAGTTGAGCCATCACAACCACTAAATCCCCGATGTTGCCTGCCAGGACTCATCCCGCCTCGTCCCTTGGTACCATCGCATTTTTCAGAGCTTCACGCCACACCTCCATATCCATCTGTCTCTCACTCTCTTCCCCCTCTCTCTGCTCCCTCTGCTCTCTTTCACTAAGTTGTCTCCTCTTCACGCACACAGCCCCTCTCCCTTTCTTTCTTTCCTATGCTGCATTCATTTATTAATTACTTAACCCAGAAGCCCCGACCCGTCCTCTCAAGGCTGCAGTTACAACTGGCAGACGAGTCTACCAGTTGTAACTGGTAGACTCGTCTACACTTCCCTGCACGCTTCCTTCCATTCACTCACTCTTGCCTTTTTTTTCCCAGTAGCCAGGCTGTCTCTGTCCCTAAGTTTCAGTGGTTCAAATTTTTGTGGGTTAGAGGCCAACAGAGTAATCAGTTTGGCCAATTAAACAGTGCTGATAGGACGTTTTACAAATTATTGGAATCGGCAAAACTTGGCCCCGACAGTGGCCAATGGCTGCACAGCATGTACGTCACTGTTGGTGATATTGGCTGACGGTTTTTTCTTGCTCCAAACTACACACAAAACCATTCTCGGTGTGTCTACTTTGTGTTTGTGTTTCTGCTTCCATGCTTCCTTGCACTGGTTTCACTTGAATAGAAAATATGAATCAATCCATACCATCCTCTAAGAAGGGTATTCATTTGTGACAATGTTCATATTAGAGTTTGAGCAGGACGAGGATGTTGCTATGTGAAAATCGTTTTAGGTTCTAGGCTCTCTAAAGTCCTTCATAAAAAACTGCATTTCAAGTATTTCACTAAAGCCCACGTTTTGCCCTTGAAACACATTGTGACTTGAATCTGATGCTTAGCCAGGATGACAAAGCAACATCCTGTGTTGCACTCACAGCAGTACAGTACGTGATAGACATCCTCTATATCATAAGACAACAAAATTTGTGTTGAAACTGTTGCTTCATCCTTTCATGACATCAGGGGGCCTCTAAACCTCTAAAAATGCATCACCAAGCAGACTCTGCATGAAAACAATTTGTTCCAGATCCAAGGTTGTAGGATTCAGTTACAAAATACAATACATGCATGTTTATCCCACAGTAAAGGGAACATCAAAGCAGTGAAAGACTTCCGTTGGAAATCAGACCGTACATATCAGACACTTCCAGCAAAAACACTATAGCTCTGTGTTAAAGCTCTCAGGGTGAAGCTGAATGAAGACTAGGAATCTGCTGCTCTGCACCTGTCTCTTACTTTAATACTTAATGGGGTTTGACAAACCTATTTTAGACTGATGAATTCTCAGACTATGTCCTTGTGTTAGTATAACAATATACACCTATCAAACCATTGTTAATTACATGTTTTTAGGGAACAGTGGCCAATGAGATGTATGAAAAATGTCTGTCTCTTACTTGCAACTACACTGTGCCTTCTTCAGATGAGTACTCACCAAATATATCATCGTATATGTCACATTTACCTTCAGGGAATCAATCTTATTCCCACATAAATGGCAAGGAGCCTTGAAATTAGGACATAGTAGCTCAAGATGGAAGTATGAAAAATTCAGATATGGATCAATCACCCGCTGAGGAATGGTACCAATAGACCATAAACCTGGACATTAGATCATCAGTAAGAGTTCGGCAAATTGTCTCAAACAACACGATTGTTAACTGTAACTAAAAGCAGAAGCTTAAAGTAGCACATTGTGAGGTTTACTGTGAGGCTGCAGAGTTTCTTATATATTCCTATGTGAGAAAATGAATATGTGAACAGCATTTCTTTTAACATTTTGGGCAAGAAACACTCCTCCAACATTTCAATTGTTTTGAATTGCCCCAACAAATACTACTGGTGTAACACAGCCGATGAACCAACAGTGTTTCTTTGTATTACATTGTATGAGGCACCAAACCAAATTTTCTAAATAACAGGTATGAAAGCACAGAGATACTTTTGAGCTTTCAAACTTAAGTGCCGTGATTTATTAATCTGCTTTTGTGTACCTCTGACCTTCATGTCAATGTGTTCAAAAGGCGCATGCTCTTTGTCGTCATGCAGTTCAAAAAAACTGTGTGTGATCTGTTTATAATATGCTGATTTCAAATTAGTGACACATTACGTGTGCTTGGCTGACATTCAATTTTCCTTACTTTCATAACTGAATAAAAAAGGGCTTCTAATTTCTACACACGCAATGTGAGGCTCGTTGGACACACTGAAAGAATCCATTGAAAATCTGTCCCTGATGCACTGTTAACCATGGAAGCAATTAGTTGTTTTCTCATCAGTTTTTTTCATGTGCCTTTGTATTAGTTACATACACAATTGTTATTTACTTGTTCACTGGCTGTCTTTGTTGAGGCTCAGAATATCTAACAAAGAGCTGCTGTTTATCCTGCAGATATATAAAATTGAATTGTATATTTGGTTTTAGGGTTAATTAGGGTTAGTTTTGTTTAAATCAAAAATAGCAGATGTGAACTTAGTCTCAACTATACAAATAATAAAAATACAAACTATAGTGATTGCTTTTTACCTTTGTGGGACAGTGCAACTCAATCCTTCTGTATCTTTTCCAATTCCACATTGTAAGAGAGAGGTTTGTAAAACCACTTTCAGCATGTTTGCACCAATACTACAACAGATGTTTCCATGACAACATCCCCTCTTAGTCAACAGGGAAGTGGGAAATAAACTGCCACAATCTGTAACTAACTTACACTACTGGATAGTGCAGTTCTTGTTGCATACTTGTACTTATTGTATGATTATGACTTAGAATTTTAAATGCTTACTGAAAGCTGCCACAGCCAGTATGAGAGTGACCACGATGGAGATCCAGGAGACCCAGAGTGCCTTCTTCCTGTAGTTCTGAGCCTCGTGGGGCTTCAGGCGCATGCTGCTCTCGAGGAGACCTGCAGTGAGACACGTAAACGTACTTACAAGGACAATTCCTTCTTTCTTTTCATCTGCGGTTTGCAATATTCATTTTATGCAACAGAATGATTATAACAGGCAGCCAGAGGTCTTGATTTTTCCCGAACACAATGTAAGTGTTCATTTGAACTTTTCAAACACTTGGATAGAAATAAAACTCTCTTCAATCTTGACTAATCAGTACTTGGCTCTTTGAAATAAAAACCTGTGTGCTTGCCCAGTACTCCCAGAGAGCATTCCTGTAATGCTGATCTTGAAATTCTGTTGCCCAGTCTACGTATATGTTGGTTAATTGCAGCATTTCGAATGAGTAATCATATTCTGGCTCAAAATGGTGCATCGTTTTATTCCTGACTATTATGACCAATAAGGCTGATACTGTAATATGGTGTAATTTGAAACAATATACAAAACTGACCAAATAATACATTATAATGTCTGTAATACAGTATATTGAAATGATCAAGGAGACTACCATGTGATTGCATTTCATAATATTTAGGTTATGGCTAAAAGTAAACTCTCAATGGGTATTTCCAGTGGGAAAACATGCAGGACTTCTGGAACCAGCGGTCTGTCCCACTTCTCCAGTCTATTTAACCTCATAGGAAAAGTCTGTTTTCAGTTATCCCCAAAGAAGGTGAGAGATAAGGCTCTGCTGCAGATAAATACTCCTTGAGACAACTGTCCACTGAAATGTTTTGTTGTTGTACCAGTTAAAATGAAACCACTTCTAGAAGCCCAGAAGACCTGTCAAGGGGTAATTATCACTGCTCGGGAACTGTTTCTTCTTCCGCCCATACATCCTCCAATTAGATAATCTTCTTTGCCTTTCAGGAGAGCAGCGGACCACACAAAACATTGTGTAATCCCTGGGGATCCTTGTTATACTGCAGATTACAGGTCATGGGTGAGGTATACTGTAGCACAGGCATAGCTTCTCAAGTTCAGCTTTCTTTGCTGGCCTTCACATAACATAAACAGAACTCCTGTCAGCTGCAGAATACATAAAGTAGTCCTTTGAGCTAATACAAAGAAACAAGCAAATAAACCAACAAAACCAAACAAAGCGAGTCAAAGTGATCAATAAAAATTATTTTTGATGCAATTGCTTGTGAGAACCAGATAAGTCTGCCTTTGTAAACCAATGTTCATAGCTTTTTAAGTCACAGTTCATCTCTAATGTCTAACACACTAAACAGAGACAGAATTATAGCAGAACACCACTCAGTCTAAACATCCACTTGCATTTCTCTAATGGCTCACAGCTCTGTTGCTGTGCCTCAAGTGTTTGCCCGAAGACACAGACAAAACAGCCCAGACTCTGAAGTGCCTGAAGCTGTTTCCGTGCCATGAAACGTGAAGCTGGCTCTGCAGATTCATGCAATATTTATAAGTCTGAACTTTTACATCCAACAGGGCTTTTAATGCTATCAGTTTCATTCTTTACAGAAATGTATTCCAGGGACTATCATAGTCGCCAGCTGGGACACAGAAGGTGTTTCCTTTTCAGGTTGCTACCTTGGCTGCAAAAACAAGCAAACAATGGTATCTAATGATGGGAGAAGGCAACCTTTCAAGCTACTGAAGCAAATGTTCTGGATACATTTTATTAATAAACGATTTGGAATCTTATGTAGGAGTAGTCTCTTTGATCTGTTTGACTTAGTATGTATAATTTTCTGAGTTCTATTTTAAGATTTTTACACATAAAAGGGCATTTATGTGCCACTGCATGCCATTTATTTGTACATTAAACAATCTAGTGAATGAAAGTCATGAACTGAATATGTAATATTGTGATGAAATGTGAAAAATTATGGAAAGAGTGTAAGGAATTTCATAAGGAAAACAATTTGTATAAGTGTTTTGTGATATTGAGATATTTTTGTACTCCACTTCTCAAGCTTGGGTTGATTTTTTTCTCACTGGCACAGATGAACAAATGAAGGAGCTGCAACATTATACAGGCTGCAACATTATGCACAAAATCCTGAAAATGCTTCCACACAAAAGACTTTCACCTCTTCCTGGCTCCCTCCATTTTTTCCAGATCAACTGAATTTCTCTGAATATTGCATCTCTCTCCATCTCCTATGGGAAAACCCACAGAACTGGGTCATTTTCATTTTAAATATTTAATTGTAAATATTTGTCCTGTTCTGCAGAAAAGCTGGAATCTTACAAAACTCATACAAATTAGCCTTGAACCTTTGTTGAGAAGTTATTCAATGCCATTCAAAATCATCTCAACTTTATTTATATTTAAATAAAATAAACACCAGGGATAAGAATAATATAAAACCAATGATTAAAACTTAAATACTAAGGCTATACAGTAACATTACTGCAAACTGAAAGCCAGATTAAAAAGATTCTAATATCAGAGGCAGCGTTTCCACAGTTTAGGGGCATAAAAACAGAAGGCAGCCTCACCGGTACTTTTATGGGACACATAAGGAACATTTAAAAGAAAAGCAGTGGAGGACCTTAGTGATCCGGCTGGAACATAAAATGAAAGAAAATCTACGGAGAAAAGTCATTTAAAGCTTTATAAACAAATAAAAGAACTTTAAAATCAGTTCTAAAAGATACAGGTAGCCAATGCAGGGTCTTAAGCAGTGGGGTGATGTGATCCATTTTCATTGTTTTAGTCCAGATTCTGGCTGCAGCATTTTGAACTAGCTGTAGTTTTCTTGTACACTTTTTGGGGTAATCCAGTAAAGAGAGAAGAAAGAGAGAATTACAATAGTCTAAACAGGTGGTAATAAAAGCATGAATGAGCATTTCAGCATCTCTCTGAGTAAACAATGCATTTACTTTGTTGATATTCCTAAGATGAAAAAAGGATGTTTTCGTGACCTTGTGTTTTAATTTGTTTGCTAAGACCACCAAACATTAAGTGAAGTTTTTTTTTCTCTGATGCTTTGGGTAAAATAATCTTATTTCTTTTCCTTATTTAGTCTTAAAAAAGTTTTTACCCATCCATACATTAATGTCAGTGAGACCGGCAATGAGTTCATGCAGTGCAATGGGGTCAGTTGGTGTGACAGATGCACAACTGTGTATCATCAGCATAAAATTGTCATTGACATGGTGATGGTTAATAATGTTTCCAATAGGGAGCATATATAATGAAGACAAAATTGGGCTGAGAATGCTTCCTTTATTCATCGGTTAGTGATGAACCACCTGATACTGAACAACTGAAAAACAATATGTCATAACTTACAGGCCCAAAACTATCACTGTGAATGGCAACACTGACTGTGGGGTAAGAGGACATCTGTGTATGTGTGTGTGTGTGTGTGTGTGTGTGTGTGTGTGTGTGTGTGTGTGTGTGTGTATGTGTGTGTGTGCGTCACAGAGAGAGAATCACTGCTGATAGAGAGCCGATAAAGTCACATGATTGTTTTAAGGACTAAAAAAGGCTTTTATAGAGAACATAACAGAACATATCTGATGATTGAATCAATTTTCAGTGGTGCCAAATCAAACAATTTTAAGAGTCAATGGGGAACTATTGTGTTTTAATACTGCGCTTCATTAAATTTGTAATACTAACAGAATTTAAACGAATAGTAGAAATGGATGCAACGGAGGCTGGGATATCTTGAGTTTAGGCCCTAGATTGGGTAAAATGCTATATCTTATGTTTCCCATAATAAAACTACTAGCATCTTTTTTGTTAAGCCGTCCTGGTCTTGTTAATGCCCATATGCTTCAAACTCCATGCACCCAGTTTATAATGCAGGCTGACTTTGAAGAATATGAAGCCTCGAAGCTCAAGCTGAGCTGGTTTGAGACTTTATGAAAATTTTAAAATTTCTCAGACTTGACACAGCTCCCCCAGAGGCAAGATACACAACCATACTGAATTGTACTCCTCATGACTGCAGAATTGACCTTTATGTGTAAAATTGGTGGTATTCCCCTTCAATGTTGAAAATCCGCCTTAACTTCCCCCCTTTTTACAGTATTGTGATTTTTGTGCCATTATATCCTCAATTTTTCTTTCTTTTTCTTTCTTTTTTTTGCATTTCTCTCCTTTTCTCACAGTCTGGAGCAGCCAGTTCATGTCCTTGTTGCTGCTAACTCCCACTGTTAGTCTGGTGTGCGTGGGGACAGAATGAGATGGTGTGGACAGAGCATCCAGAGGGAGTTGGTGCTGCTACAAGGATACAATCCTTCAACAGCTTCCCACCAGTGAACATGGCCACTTGTTTTTGTTGGAGAGCCGGACCTTTGTTTGCACTATCAATGTATTACTTTAACTGACATTTAGTCAAATTTGTATCTTAACTGCCATGAACGACAAAAACTACTATGGGGGCTTTAATTTAATGTCTTTACCGTAATATTGTACCTATTTAGTAGTCTAGAATCCCTTCAGTATCATTCTCATATCGGTTTCATTTAAACATGTAAAGTTTGTTGACATGAAAGGGAAAACATCAAAACAGTCACATGTTTAAAACACAGGCCCATTCACCCCTCAAGCTGAAATGATACTTTCTGTGTCTGTAAGTCCACAACAGTCTGCAAGGGTCCGTGTGACGTAAATTTCGCTATTAGAGGGTATACACGTAGGGTCTCTGCAGACATCTGTGTACCTTCAATTTGTTGTGACCATGCGGTTACAACGCTTTCTTCATGTAGATGCCGATCTATTGCGCATGCGTGGAACGTGTCCACCAAGTGAACTCAATAAGGTAGTATAAACAGAACAAATACGCATCTGTGGTGTCCGCAGCTGTCCATGTACAAGTCCGCTTGGGAGTATAAATGAAGCTTTATCTCTCACCATCTTGCTGATGTGAAATCATTTAATCTGGCTGTAATTGATTTCTTTAAAGAAAGCAAATCAAAGATAATCACATGGCTTGTGCTTAAAGGACACAAAAAAACCCTGTGGAAGGCCTCAGTCAGGGTCAAGAGCAAGATCAGTTTGTTGTATTATTGGCAAATTAAGCCAGCTGTCACACTGTGCAACGTATTGTGTGTGTGTGTGCCTTGTTTTGTATAAACATTGTTTGGTATAAACTGTGAGGGTGAGTCATAAGGTCCAACATTTTAGCTGTAGTGACACACTTCAGATCATAAGACTAATTCTCTTACATTTGGATCATTTACTTATTGAGGAACCAAGGCACTCATTGACGAGTCTATAGTTTGTTGGATTCAAGGAAAGACAAGCATATGACAAAATGTGCATGACTTCAAATAGCAGTGACAAATCATGTTACATGCATGATATATTGTTTTTTGCCTGATTGCAAAACACACATATCATGACTTGTGATGTTTTGCAACACGTTCTCACTCCCAACTTGTCACATATCAAAGCTTGGTCAGGACCCCCGACATCACTTTTTAACACACGGGGTACCCCTTTAGCCTCGTTTTTCAATGCGAAGCATCACGGTAGTCACTGTTAAAAAATAATTTTGTTTTGTGGTGTGACACTTAAGGGGTACCCAGTGCGTTAAAAAGTGACGCCACGGGGTCCTGACCAAGCTTCGATGTGTGACGAGTTGGGAGTGAGAACGAGCTGTGTTTTGATAACACCGAACCAGGTGCCAGAAGCCAGAGTGATTTCCTTTGGATATTAGGATAGTTTTCAACCCAGAAATAGTAGGATCGTAAATGAAGCTTAAGTGAGTTAAATTTTACGACACTCTATCCCCCATTAATTGCAAAATGAGGTTAAATGAAAGTATTATCTTTTTATGTATAGCACAAGGCACAAAAACTCAAAATATTACAGTACAGAACCTAAGGAGAGTATGCACAAAAAGTTTATAAGAATGTATACTATGGTTTCCATAAAAACTTTATATAATTTTATTTTAATTTATAATCTTATATTTGGGTAAAATATACTGTATATATTTGGAATAAAACTAAAAGTAGTTAGAGTAAATCCATATGAGCTAAACTAGCAATCCAGCATGTGTCTGTGTCTGTGTGTGTGGCAGAGGGGGAAGTGAGACAGCATGGTTAAATCACTTTGCTCACATGATCCGTGGCTGGGGGGATCAGACAGAAGGCATGTGCTCAACATCTCCTCATACGTCTCTCTGTCACACACACACAGTTTGGGTGGGTGTATGCATGTCTCTCTCTCTCTCTCTTTCTCTCTCTGTCACACCTTCCTTTGCAAAAAAATAATTAACATAACCATTTAGCTCAAAAGGCCGGTTGCAAACTTGCCAAAAAAAACTTTTGCTACATTAAAAAAAAAGACCAGAAAACACATGACTGTATATCATAATGCTGCTGGGAAGAGAGGAATAGACTAGAAAGATAGATGACATGGATAATCATACTCATAAGACTGCCAAGGTTTTCTAAGAGCGATGGCAGGGACATTTATGTAAATAAGAGAGAGATGAGGAAAGTGGGGGAAGATGACAGAGAGAGAGATGTCTGATGTGTGAATGTTTGCCAGCAGCTTTCTTTTGCTACACATCTTGATTGATTTTTTTTTTTAAAAAAACTTTCTTGACTTTTTAAGTACAGTTTCCTCCTTGATTGCAGCTCATATGGCCTTTAATATCTCTGTCAGCGGCCCTCATTCTGAGACGAGATATTTAAATTACCTGACACCACAGGCAAAATGACACAACTGGTTACAGACATTTAAAGGGGCACTCCACCAATTTTACACACAAAAATCACTTTACTAGGAAACAGGAGCTCTTTCAAGTCTTGAGAAAATAATCCTTGCTGATGTCATGGTGATGTCATCAGGGTTATCATGGTTTTTGGTTTGGCAACTTTTTAACAGAAATCCCTTCATGTGAAGTTTACCAGGCAGGGAAGGTCTAATGAAAGATGCTGTTGAGTTGCATTATGGGAAATGGAGGATCCATTGTTTTTCGAGTTGGACCCACACAAAAAGTCTGGATATCTCAGCCACTGGTGCTTTGATTTTTACAATTTAAAAATAACTCTTTCTTGTCTTTCACAAATCCTGAAACTTAATGAAAGTCCGATACTAATTAACAGTATCTCTTCTGGCTCAATATTCCTCCTAAAAGCTCAAATCTTCCCATTAAAGCCATTTATGCAATTAGAGCATTTTTACACATTTAATAAAGCAGACAAAAATCATTATTCACTCTGCCTTTTCTTGTCTCTTTTTTTCTTTTAGATGTTTGGTTCTTTTCCAGTATATATCAATAACAATATAGCTGTTACAACACTAATTACACTTTGTATTCATTACTTAATAATCACTCATATATCATTAGCAGGCTACTGGAAGCCACACAGTGTAATTAACATGTCAGTAATCCCTCAAAATCACATCCAGTAAACATACATTAGATCAAATTAACCAAGTGAACGGCTATAAGCAACAGGCTCAGGACTGATTGAATAACTGAGGCCCTCCTATTATCCACTGTGGAATGTTTTGTGTCACCAGTTTTATGCACATTAGATGATGAATGGGATTATATGAGTAGAAAAACCACACACAAACACACACATGTGCTAAACCAAGCAAGACTACACTTAAGGGTTTATAAGGTATTCATGTGACTATTACCAGAATGTAACTTTAAAGCAGACTGAGTCTGTGTGCCACTAAGAGCATGTTTTAAGTAACACTGAATTCCAGTATGCAGCTTTTTCCCTTGAGGCAAGCCTATCTGAGATCACAACTATGTCTACCACTGAGGGGATGGAAAGGACAATGAATGAATGACTGGATAAGTTTGGGGATATCAGATATGTTTTAAGCGTAATATGAGACTGACAACTTTTGCTTTAATCTGAATCCTGCTGATGTAGGACTATCATAAATTATTCAAATGACAGCGGGCTAAAAATACCTTACATGGGTAAAAATACCCCTTCCATCTCTCTAACATAAACGCGCGGGCACACATAATCACAGACATAAACATGAACATCTAGGGTTTAACTTTTCTTTAAAACAAACAAACAAACAAACAAAAAAACAACAGAATGACACATGACAGAGATAGATGAAGTTACCTTCTCCCTCTACACTGTCTGTGATTTTCATCTCCTGGCCCGTGGTGAACGTCTCAGTCTGGCCGGGGGTTTTGGCTTGCTGGTGATGGTTGTTGGTGAAGCCATCCGGGGCGCACTGGCCGTTCCGCATGGGGGCCGGGCAGGGATCCACAATAGTCGGGTCTGGGACAGGGTAGGACTCTTGGGTCGCCGGGTCTGTCATTGTTGCTGCAGTTGTTGTTTTTGTTTTCAGGCTCAGAAGCAGGAGGAGATGATGATGATGGGGGGAAAAAAAAGATTCACACCGGTTCGATAAGTGCAGCAGCCATCCAGCGCGTCCAATATGCCACCGGTGTCGACTCAATTGCGCAGGGGGGTGGAGGGGTGAAGAGATGGCGATAAGAGAAGATGTGAGATAAAGGATTTATCTCCCCAGCATCAGCAGCGAAACAACTCCCTCTCTGTCAACTCTACACTGCAAGGGGCAGCTCTGCAGCCTGAATGTAAATACCCTGTCCGACGGAGCCAGTTACAAACAGTTTAGGGTTAGATGCGGCGATGCGATAGATTGCTGAGATCTGCTATGAATCTGGCAGGCGGTGCCAGCAAGTTTTTTTTTTTTCCTCCTCCCCTTCCTCCTTCTCTCCTCCTCTCAGAACTCAGCACCTAATTCCCATATAGTCGAAATACTGAGTGACATTGGTCCTGAATCACTCAAGCATCATAATTCCCTCATAACATATCATTATATGATAATTTCCCCATAAACTAGCTTTTATCTATAAACAAAACAAAGCTTAAATAGATCTTAAGATAGCAGTCATATATAAAGCAACATACAATGCCAACGTTGTTATTATAGATTACCTTACAGTTTTCTGATTAGACATGGCAACTCGTTAATTTGGCCACAAATCAAATCACCTGATTGAAGTGAAGTGAACTGAAAGTTAGTGAAATATATTTTCAGACCTACACTGGCCTTTTTAATGAAACAACCTGCCTGCTGGGCTGCTGTGGTCACTCACAGAGTTCATTACTTTAGTGGGCTACACCAATTAACCACTAGGTGGCGCCGGAACACAGGGTTGTGGGCAAGTGAGGGCATAAATTAATGAAGAAGCAATTATGTAAAATCTCAATCAGCTTGGCACTTACCTATTGTACAGGCTGTGGGTCACTGATTTTCAGTTGTGCCTCAGCCTATATGCAAATTAATGGCAAGTAAAAGTCAGGTCTAATCATAATGTAACTGTATCATCTTGAAAACATCCTCCTCTCATAAAACTGTGAGCACCAAAGTCACTCTGATTCAGCATAAACTTAACTGCTGGCAGCCAGTCAGCTGCACGGAAATGCTGCTTTAACATATTGTTTATAGTGTGTGTGCGTGTGTGTGTGTGTGTGTGTGTGTGTGTGTGTGTGTGTGTGTGTGTGTGTGTGTGTGTGTGCTGGTTGTAGTGAGGTGGGGTGTAAATAATGTAATTTGAGGCAATAATATATAAGAATATCAACTACTTACAGCTTTAAATAAACTAGTCAGACTAATGATTAATTTCTGCTTGTTTTATAGATTATGTAATAAATGACCAGAGTGTCTCAACAGCAGTCATTCACCTGTTGGTTATTGGTTTCTAGCTGAGGGCGGAGGGTGAACTTGCTGGATTTCCCCATAGTTACTGCGAGAGATCTCAGGCAGCAGACCTCCACGTTCCCCTGAGGGTAATCAGAAGGATGAAGATTGATATTCATAATCACATTTTACCAAAGGAATGGCCCGATTTGAAGCAGGTAGGCAATGAGAAACACAACCTCATTAAGAGTCTGAGATTTTGTAACAGCCTGGAGCTCACAATCTATACGCTGGAACTCATTTTGTGTAGTTCACTGGGTTAAAAAAACAAACATTTATCTGTGTCAGTTCTGTGGCTTAAAGCCTATCCTTGGATTCAATACTACTGAATGCCAGTAAAATAAAATGTACAGATGTTTCCCATTGGAATGTCAGCAAGGAGGTTAACAGTTTACTCCATAAATCTGTGCTCTCTATGGGTGGTTAAACTTTAATCAATAGGTGGCACTGGCCTTGCTTTTCCCTGTCTTATCTGTTCCCGCTCTTATGTCTTTGTCACTACGGAGGCCTGGCCTTAGCTAATGATTGTCCATGTTTAGTGCTGAACAGGAGATGACCTGCCTCTTCTGCCCTCACTCTTCCTCCTTTGATAAGTGAAGAAATGTATATTACTTTTATATTACTTATTACTTATTTACTTATGTAAGTGTATTTTGAGTTGAGAAGTAATAGCTTAGCTTAGCTGTCATAGTATTGTATATCAGCTCTATTGCCACACTAGTCAAACAGTAAACAACTTTAGGACAAGATATTCTGACCAGGTGGTAAATTTGAGGAAATAATAATCACCACTCACACATTTTTAACCCCTGTATTTTGTTGACGTTAGCCTTACTTGTTCATTGTTAGCAGTCCAACACACCCTACAAAAATAATAACTTTTTTCCATTAGATATGTTTTTCTGTTCTTTTTACCTTAAAATGTGTTATTTGCCATTAAATGAACTTGCACATTTAATGAAGGTGACTCCCCTGTTTCTGCAGCAATACATAGATTCACACTTTTATAAGAAGAGAGTAAAACACACTTTGCATTTCGAATAGCAGGAGCTTGTGGCATCAACAAAGTACACTGTACTGCTGATCTGCCAGGATATGAAATGAGGCTTTACTGGTTATATTGCTCACATAGATCATTTGCAACTTCATCTGTATGCAAAGGAGTAAACAGCCTCAGATGGCATTGACTTTGAGTTATCCAAGGCATTGGAGTGGATAGTCCTTTAGACTATCATCCACCACTGCAGATGGGATAACACAATCAATAGAGGCTTTTCCACAGCGGGGAGCATAGGACATACCAGAACATGACCACATTTAGATTTTACTTCTAAATCAAATACACCATAGATATGCTATATAAGTGTCCTCCAGGATGTGATATTTTAAAAACCTACAATTATTAAGCATAATCATGTGGTTTTCATGTGTTTCAGAGGTATGGATATGATGGGTTTGTCCAGCTTCACCATCACTGCAAGGTGAGTCACATGTTTTTTGCATGAGTGTACACACAGGGTATAGGAGCACTTATGCAACTGAAGGATGTGTACTATGTATACGCAGCAGGTTCTCCCAGCAGCACCTCAATCTGTGAGCACTGTCAGGCTAGTCTTCACTATAGTACGTGAGCAGCTGCAGAACTCAGCACGGTGCCACTGCATCAGTGGTCAGATCCACTTCAAACACAGCTGCAACATAGCAGAATGCAAAACAGCCTGGCAACTGTGTAGCCAATACAATTATGTACAGCAAACTGTACATAAGAATGAATAGTTAAATGTGTCACATTGATGCATACAAATTATGCAGAGACTGGTGATCAACAGCTGTTAAAGTCCTGATGCCAATGTTAAAAAAGAATCTGACAGGACTCCAAGCCACATTGTAATGCAAGTGTAGGTTTACCCAAGATGAGAGACTCAATAACAGCCTTAAACTGGGGAAAAAACACTGCTCAGATATTGTTTGTGTATTAAGGTCTGCATTTTAATATACCTCGAGAAATGTTTTGTCTGTCATGAAATTTTAATGCCAGGTATAAATGCAAGTTTACATCTTTTAGGGTTTCCATGAAACAGGAACCGGCAGTCTGGTGCCATCATGTGGTTGTGAAAGTGTTATGAAATCCAAAAAGCTCAGGAGGAGCTTGAAAACTCTAACACTTAATAGATAAAATGAACAAGAACATGTCTGCATGGCGGAGAAACAAACTACAAACTCTGTAATGAAGAGACAAGCAACATTTTAATTGTAGTTGTTTGTGACTGGTGCGGATGTTGTGTTTCAGGGTGAAGCAAACATGATGAAGGATGGGAAGCTGTTTCGAGTGATCCAAGAAAACTGCTGGGATGCAAACGCACGCATACGAGACATGGATCAACATGGTATATGCACAGACATGAAATTAAAGATGAAAACAATGTTAGACTACAAAAACAAAGTTTTGTCTTATAAATGCATAAAAAGCATGTTTCTGATTATGACATTCAGGTGTTACAGTCCAAGCCCTTTCTACTGTTCCTGTGATGTTCAGTTACTGGGTAAGTGCACTTAATGTCAGAGCAAATCTGATCAATTATCATTGCAGTATACTTGAGATCTGAAACGATATAGTGTTGTTCACTGTGTGAAAAATAACTGTGAGCTGCACCTACACAATCCTGTTAAAAAAAGTGGGAAAATTAAATGTTGCGCTTTTTGTGTGATACTACAGCGGCTTATATCTTTGCCTGCAAAGCTACTTACTGCATCTATCTTTGTTCCACTTCAGTCACAACTCAAAAGCATCAACACTAAAACAAATGACTAAAATACATTTCACCTTTTACATTTTAATCCTATTTTGTAATTTCAGGCCAAACCTCATGACACATTGGATCTCTGTGTCATTTTAAATAACGATTTGGCCCAGACAGTGCATAGCCACCCCAAGAGGTTTGTGGGCCTGGGAACACTGCCCATGCAAGCCCCTGACTTGGCCGTGATGGAGATGAGGCGCTGCGTAAAGGAACTGGGCTTCCCTGGGGTGCAGATTGGCTCACATATAAACAACTGGGACCTCAACGCTGCTGAACTCTATCCTTTCTATGCTGTGAGACATTGCATACTGCAGTACATACTTATAATGTTCCTGGTGGAACATTGCGTGTTGTATTAGAAAACGTACCAGTATTTACAACTCACTGGTTAGACTAATTCCATACTAAAGTGACATTCCTCTATATTCATAAGTCAAGCTCTCATTCATTGAGAAATATTGACCTTGCAGTGTGTCTTCCATGCAGGCAGCTGAGGAGCTGGGCTGCTCCATATTTGTCCACCCCTGGGACATGCAGACAGATGGGAGGATGGCTAAGTATTGGCTACCCTGGCTGGTGGGTGAGGGAGATGGAATAGGAGGAAGAGATTTTGAATATTCCCCCTGGTCTAGTCAACAGAGAATAAATCACATCTTTTGCATGAAACAGCAGTTTTTTTGTCTGAAATGACTCTATATTTAATCAGCACATAACAAACCAAACCAGTAGAAAAAAGCACAGCTAAAATTGTACCAACTATCTCCAAAAATGATTGATGAAGCCAGTATTTTAGCTTAAACATCCTATTGCATGATGCATTGTGATTTTTGTCAACGGTGACCAGTAATTTTGTGCTTAATTGCTTAATTTTGTGTTTTGATTAACCTTCTGCCACTTAATATATTAACCCACTTATATCATCTTAATAACAAGACGTTTAATTGAAATACAGCATGAAAAGAAACATTGTGTTTTGCTGTCTTTTCCATCTCAAAGGCATGCCGTCAGAGACAACCATGGCTATTTGTTCAATGATATTTGGAGGTGTCCTGGAGACATTTCCTAAATTGAAAGTCTGCTTTGCTCATGGAGGTAAACACCAGATGTGCTTTTCAAATGTAGTACATTAAAGTCACAGCAGAGTAATTATAAGCACTAATGATATTTGTTAATCCTTTTACAGGTGGCTCTTTCCCATTCACCATTGGCAGAATTGAACATGGCCACAATGTTCGTCCTGACCTGTGCGCTGTGGACAACAAGATCAATCCACGGAAATACCTCGGTTCTTTCTACACTGACTCCCTTGTTCATGATCCCATCGCCCTGAAGTTGCTTATTGATATTATTGGAAAAGTAAGCTGCTCATTCATCTTTCATGTCTTATGGGTGGTCAGAAAGGGCTCCTACATACTGAGCAGTATGTGGGGAGTTTTAACAGATCTGGGGTTAATAGTTAATAAAGTTTGGTGAACACTCGGAAGCCCGGTATTGATGTTAAATTATTTTTTGACTTATCATTAGGCCCTGCAGTGGGTATCAGGCTGTGCCTTCATAAATCTACTGATCCCTCTGATAGGTGACACCATACTCTAATGCTGACATTACATACAAGTAAGCTGCCATTAAATCCTGCTCTTACTCATTCAAAGAGCAGATACTTGGGAGCTTGAGCTAACCTACTGTTGCTAGCCCAGCTGGGTTGATAGGCAAAATAACCTTCAGTAACCTGAGAACCAAAAACTGTGTATCCAGGCTAATTAAAGCTGCAGAGTGCTCATCTGATGTGTAGCACTCTTACCAAGCCCGCAACTGCTCGACTATGAGACTGTTAAAAAGCAGAAACAGTTATTTTACACTGTTTCATACAGTCAGCAATGTCATGTGCTTATTAGCACATGCTCATTAAATGTTTCACAATGTATTCTCCTTTCAGGACAAAGTGATGCTGGGAACAGACTATCCATTCCCGCTGGGTGAGCTGCAGCCTGGAGCCCTGATCGAGTCAATGAATGAATTTGATGACGAACTGAAGGTAACATTTTCCTTGCCTTTATTTAGGCAATGTAGATACCTCAACATTGCTGTTGTGAATTGTCTCTACATTGTCAATAGTAAATAGCTAGGTAGAAAAGAAGCTATCTTTCATTTGCAGCAGTGGAATGGAGATTTTACAATTAGTCATCGAAAGATTAGTTAGACGTAGCCCAAAGAGTAAAACATAAATTCAGCACAAATACTACCTTTAAAATGTTTTTGTGTAAATTAATGACAGAATTTGTTAAAAAAAAAAAAAAAGATTTTCTATATTTTTCGTAATGTCGGCAAAACCAACAATGACCACACCGTACTTATAAATATTGTGTGTGTATCTAAATCTGATATATCATATTCCTCAGTGCCGTAGAACTCTGTTGTTGTCCAAAAACTATTAAAAACATGTCAATGAGCCTCACTTATTTGATACGGTGTGTACTCTTTTGTGTTGCAGGATAAACTGCTTGCTGGAAATGCACTGGAATTTTTGGGCCTGAAGCAAGAACAATTTGAGTGACATGAAAATCTGAGATTTGACTGCTTCACTCGAGTGCAAATGTTTTAGTCACATGTTGGATGATTTCAAAAAAAATATTTTGGATTAGTCTGTATAGTAGATTTAAGCAATTGTATCACTGTTTGATGTAATTATGTAATTAAATATTTAACTGTCAATAATTTGTGAATTGCCTCATTTATTTGAACTAAATAAAAGCAGTTAGAATGGCATGTGATCAACATTAATTATAGTTTTGTTTCACAATTAGATTTTGTTTTGTAATGGTACATGTAATGTTTCTTTTATTTAAGTCTTTTTATGGCCGTGTGTAAACCATTGGCTTGAACACATCCTATAGCTCATAAATGAAAAGTTATAATGATAAGGCTGCCCAATTTGCTACCACTTACCTTCAGAGATGCAGCGTTGTTATTATTCCTATACATGTTATGGAACGACAAAGTCATTGCGATCCACACCAAAATCTTTTTTAAGCTTGTTACAGACCTCATAAACAGAAAGAGAGAACTCTTAACGCTTAATGTTTATGGGGCTACATTTGCAGTCAATCCAATTGTTAAAGTACCCAAAAGGATACAGGGCTGCTACAGCTGCCGTACATATCATCCACAACACAATTCAACCCTTCCCTGTTAAAGTGATCCCTCACGTCTTAGCAGCAAATAGAGAATTGCTCAATAAAAGCTGCAATAATAGATTTATGTTCTCTGCTTCAAAGAACGGGTTATGCAAGGATTAACTCAGCTCTTAGAGATAAAGCATTCTCTTATCTTCCTTGTCTAGTTAGGATCTTCTTATCCTTTATTTAAACAGGTCTCATTGAGATTAAATTCTCTTTGTCAAGAGTGACCTGGCCAAGAGAGCAGTATAAACATTCTTACAACAATAAATACAAACAACATTAACAGATGAATACAACTGTCACACACTACAAACAAGTGAGCACAATATCCAGTTAATATGCAATACAAGATTATGGACAAAATCCAGGTAAGATGCATAAACAGGTACAATTTTAAGATAGATAAATGAAACACAAATTATGCATAATGACTTGTTCTGTGTGGAAAAGACGTCCTACCCTCTTGTTGCCGAATTGAAAATTAAACTCCTTTGTTTACCTGCTTCAGACGTACACACAAAGAAATACGAAAACTGGATAAGAGTAAGTAAATGATATTCTCTGTTATTTAAGTTGCATGGACTCGATTTAGTTCATTGTAACTGTGGCTATCTAATATCAGTCCTGCAAACGGACCTACGCTAAATGTAATGTTAAAACTGTGAATACATTGAATTCATAGTGAAGTGCCATCTGCTCTGCTGCACCACACTTGTTGAACAGCCTTCCTAACCATGTGAGGGCAGCACAGACCCTTAAAAAAATGGCCTAAAAACCTTTTTCATCTTAACTCTTATTAGTATAATTTGTTGTATGTTCTACGTTAATAATACTGTAGCAGTTTGAGTTTCACTATGAAATGTGCGGTACAAAATATTATTATTATTATTATTATTATTATTATTATTATTATTATTATTATAAAATGGCACAAGTTTATCTGATTTATTTGGATATATTCACATTTGAAGCTCTATATCTCCATGGATACGCTTAACAGCCGCATGAAGAAGTGGTTTTCCTGTGCGACACCAAAACGTCACATCCGCTTTCTCGATGCCCAAAGTGAACGTTGGAGAGCAATGGCGGCGTGCCGGGGATCCTCGTCGAAATGGTTTTTCACCCGGGAGCAACTCGAAAACACACCGTCCCGCCGATTTGGAGTAGAACCAGACCGGGAGCTGTCCTACCGACAACAAGCGGCGAATCTGATCCAAGACATGGGTCAGAGACTCAACGTGTATCCTTTGTAAACAAACGTCTCCCTCGGTCAGTAAGTGAGACATGGCGCTAACCGGGGTTACGGGCCCGACACCGTTAGCTCATTTTAAACTGCATGCTGAGGTTTAGGGAGCAAGATTCGTGACTTTTCGATTTTTATGGTTTTATTTTCGTATTTGATTGCAACATGGCCATACTGTAATAATCATAATCTGGAATCTCAATGTCATTAGATTCATGTTTAGCCACGCGCTAATGTAGCATGCTAACCAGCTAGCTTAGGGTCGACGGCGAAAAGGCCTTAAAGCGAGTTTGCAGCAGTTCCAGCCGATTGTCAACTAATAAAAATGTCTCACTCTCTCTTCCCGATAAAGCTTAGTTTGTCAAACAACGACATGCTCCATTAGACCGCGTAAGATGATGTAGAATCCTGTCATTTGACATTTTTCTTGCTATTTCGACGCAGCAGTAGTTAAGCTAAGTCACCTGGCTTGATAAATCGTGTCGTGAGCGCAACTAAACACGTTTCTTTACTCTCACTGTCCTTGCCCATTGTGAACAGTCCTTTTAATGTGTAAAAAACTGCATAATGAGGCGTGGCGTGGTATAATAGAATATAGCTAAATTGTTCACTTCAGCCAATTCAAAATGTTCCTTGACACACCCTCCAGCTCCCAATTAACAATAAATACAGCTATTGTTTACATGCATAGATTTTATATGCACCACTCTTTCACCAAATTCCACAGGAATGTAAGTATTCTTTTACATAACACTACAATGGATCCGTAACCTGTTGGGGTGACTGTGACAGATAGTACATTGCTTAGTTTGGGTCTGTATTTAAATGTGTCGATGCTTCTATACAGACAATATCTCCAACCACCTTATTCTTGGCCGCAAAAGTGGAAGAGCAACCTCGGAAACTCGAACATGTGATCAAAGTTGCACATGCCTGCCTGAATCCCCAAGAATCGCCTCTAGACACAAAAAGTAATGTAAGTTCGGGTAGTTGCACACATTGTATGGTTGTAAGTTTTTTCCCTTTCCACATCTGTCTTTCCAGTTCGCTCATTGGTCATGGTTTCCCTATGTATAACTGGCTGTGCCATGCCCTGTACAACGGGCTTATTTTTCCGGCTCTGGCCTGCTGTTGGTGTGTAACACAGACCTACACCTACCAACACTTACATTAATAGTGAAATGAGCCTCTCTGTTTGGAGTTTTGGCCATTTGAAATCAGTTGTTAGGTAAGATTAATAGACTCATTACAATTGTTATGTAATGACTGTCTATCAAACTTCAGGCATACCTCCAGCAAGCTCAAGAGCTGGTGATACTTGAATCCATAGTGCTGCAGACCCTGGGTAAGTAGTGGTGACGGGAGTGGATGACTTGCGAGAGAGAGAGCGAGCGCTTTGTTTATCATAATCATTATCATTGGCTTATCATTATCAGTAAGGGAGTAGTGCTATTGATCACTGTTGAATTTATTCATCACAGCCTGTTGAGTGGAATGTTTTATCAGCTGCTGTATGGGTATATTGTGAGATATTTTCAATAAGTCATGTTAAGGTGACATGTCATTCTCTTGATGGTGACATTAGTCATGAAACATATTATTGATCAGGCTTTATGGAATTATTCACTGGAATATCTTGCAAATTTGATCTCGTATTCATTTTAACTTTATGGCCACAACAATTTGTGCTCATGTATTGATTACATGCAATACTGAGAAATGCCTGCCATCCAGAGTGAAAGTGGTTAGAGCTGATTTGATTGCACTTAATTTAGAACGTACATAAATGAACTGCCCGACCAAGATCAAGTTCCACTATCCCTATTTAACATATACATTCACTTGCCAGTTTATTGGGTATACCTAGATAAACCTATTGCAGTATAATACAGCAGTCCTCAATTATATCATCTCTCTATGAATGCTATAATATTCCGTCTTTAGGTAGTTTGTTTTAGATAGATTGTGTGTATTTTATGGCCAGTTAGGAGGCTGTAGTTTCTGGTGCTGTTGGAAGTGTATTGATTTATACTGAAAGGCATTTCTTTCGAATAGAATTCCTTTATTGTCATTCCTCGGGGTACAACAAAATTGAATAACCACAT
Source organism: Thunnus thynnus (assembly GCF_963924715.1). NCBI lineage: Eukaryota > Metazoa > Chordata > Actinopteri > Scombriformes > Scombridae > Thunnus > Thunnus thynnus. The sequence continues at coordinate 10,126,633 of NC_089527.1, read as the reverse complement.
ATAACAAACAGCGATTAAAATTAGAAAAGAGTTCAAACTAGCTAAATATATATAAAATATATATTTATTTGCTGTAACGTATAAAACAATACAATAAAAAATAATTATTTGCAACTGAGATATTGCACTTCAGGATATTGCACATTTCCTAGATTGCAGTGGCCCTATATACAAGTAGTGCAGTTAGGAATATATACATATAAATGCGCAGGTGGCATGTAGACATCTGTGCAGCGTTCTATAAATGTAATTGTTAGTATTGTAGCACTGACTAGTCACAGACAGACAGTGTTCAGCTCTCATATGACTCTGTGGTAGAAGCTGTCCTTAAGCCTGTTTGTCCGTGAATTGATGGACGTGAAGCATCTACCAGAGGGCAGCAGGTCAAACAAATGATGTCTAGGGTGGGATAGGTCTTTCAGCATGTTGGCTGCTCTACTGAGGAATAAGTGACTGAATAAGTGCCCCAAAGAGGGCAGCGAGCAGACGATAATCTTCCGATGACCCTCTGAAGGGCTCTCCTGTCCGCTGCTGAGCAGATGGCATACCACACAGAGGACAGACAGTACGCCAGCACACTCTCGATGGAGATTAGATAGTAGCGGTTATACTGCATTAGTTTCATCTAGGTGTTCCTGATAAACCGGAGTGTAAATACCTACTAGAATCTGAATGGATAGTCGTAAAATTGAGTGATAGATCTGTTTGTTTAATCATAAAATGACATGTCACCTCCCAACTGTGTCTGTGTTGAACTCACCTGTCATGTATTTTGTTCCAGGCTTTGAAATTACTATTGATCACCCACACACTGATGTGGTGAAATGTTCCCAGCTAGTGCGAGGTAGAGGCTTCCTTCTTTGCTCTTTGTGCCCTCTGCTCTTGTCTGTCCCACCTCAGATGTGGGTGGGGAGGGGGGTGAAAAATCCTCATGATTTAATGTTTACTTGAACACACACCTTTGTTCTTTTGATGATCTTTTGAGTTCATTATATGATATAGCACATAAAAAAACATGTACTGAGGCTCATTGAGCCAAGTCCCAGACTGAATTGTATACATCTATTTTTTTTTTATTGCTAAATGTTGTGACACGGATTTTGCCATCTTATTCTGTATATCACATTTTCGATGTGTTACTCCTCTTTTAAGTTTGAATTTACTTGGATTTCAAACTAATTATTAATTAGCTAAACTGAATATTTGTAAAATGAAAACATAATATGATCGTGATACAGTAACACTACAAGTTATTCGTCAATAATACAGAATTATCTCCCAGCTCTACTGACGGGCTTAATTTATAAAAATCTTTCAGTGTACAATAAATTCTATAATGCAGCAACATTTTATGTGTTGTCTTCAGTCTTGGCCTTGGCTTAAGAAGCGCATTGAAAATAAACTAAACATGCAGTTCTTGTCCTAATGATAGAAATGCTTTTGGTTTGCAGCAACGCTAATCCTTTTTTTCCTTCCATATCTTTCTCTTTCTCTCTCTCTTACAGCAAGCAAGGATCTGGCACAGACTTCCTATTTCATGGCTACCAACAGGTTGTTATCCTGCCCCTCCTTTGTTGCACTTTGACTGCACACCATAGCTTCCTGTAATGCAGGGTACCCTTTCAGTGTCCAACGGGCCCTACTTGCGCTGGTGGTTGTTGGGACGCTTGCCTCCTCCCCTCAGCTCCCCTCCCTTGTTCAAAGGGAGCGGGACAGGGTGGCTTGTAGCGTTACCGGCCCCAGTCGCAGTGCGGTGTATTGTACAAGGGACCACGTGTTGGCACAGATGGGTTGAATGCAAGATGTGAAGTGTAGTGGTGCGCTTGAAACCCACATGTTTGTTCGGTTGCGAAAAAGTGCATAATTCTAAAAGAAAGACACTTTGGTAGCCTGAATAGCAGCTAAAGATATCAGAGATGTAAACATTTCTCGTAGAGGTCCTTCCGGTAAGTACCGCAAATTCATTTTTAAAATTCTCTCTTTCATATCCATTTGTTCAAAATGCATTATCTCCTCAAATATTTGTCACCTTTTTGCAGTATGCTTGTCTTTTTAAATGCATATTTTTTTTCTAGCTGTTCAATATTTTTCATAAATGTTAAAGATGTTACAAGAAAAACATAATGGTGACCCATTAAGGACCTGCAGTGTTAGAATATTAAGCATATCACTAAGCTATTGAGTATCTCTTGGGTTTGGATGAAAATGAATTTGGTGATCATGATTAATTCTAAAGTGAGGACTTAACGTCCTCCTTGACATGTCTTTTAGTCTGAAAACTGGGTCCTTAAAGGGTTTGTTTAAAGTAGCCATAAGGAATTGGTATTAATGTAGTTAACTTTGTCTTCAGCTACTTCAGATCAGTTGACAATGTCTGGATGTTTGATTTTTGAGATTGATTTATTTTAATTTAATCACGGTGACACGCATCACCCATGTTTTTAAAAATATTTTAGATGTATAATGTGAAATTATTTGAAATGTAGTCATTAGCCAAATCCTTTCAAATGTTTGCTTTAACTGCTGGCTTTGTTTAAGGCTGCTGCAATCTGACAGAGCACACTCCAGACATTGTACTTGTCTCGCAGTACAAGGTTACCATCCAGCCTTTACCAGATATGTTTTAAAATGCAGTGCTGCCAATTTTTTCGCTAGTTGGCTTTTCCAAAGCTGCATGCTGAAACATAGTGATAGTAAAATCACAGAACACTTGAATCTAGCCATAACATGGACAAGGCTTTCCTTCAGAGTCTTTGATTCGGTGGCACCAAACTTCAGCAAACAGGGAAGAAACTTCAGCGCTAACCGTTATTAACCAGATTTAGATTATCTCACTGTGGAGATTCATTCTTGACCTTGGGAGCACACATCTGTTCTAAATGCAAGGTTCACTTCTCTAGAGGTGATGGCATACAGGGTTTTTCCCTACTTTTATAACACTTAAGCTGAAATTTTATTTTCCGCGTCCGTGAGGGTCCGCGTGACACAACAAATTGCGGGTCAAAACGCTGTGTTCCTGTAGACGGCGATCTACTGCGCACATGTGGAACACGTCCTCCGAGTGGACCCAACAAGGTAGTATAAACAGAACAACTACTCGTCCTTGGTGTCCGCAGCTGTCGGTGTACGCGTCCGCTCGGGCATATAAATGAAGCTTTACGTGTAGCGCCCAAGTGTTTATTCACAGCGCCGAAGCCGAATGAACAGGAAAAAACATGCTGAGAGATCTCTCGTGTTTTATTGTCATTTATGGTTGTGCTAGCTTCTCTGTCCTCTCCTCTGCTCTTTGCAGTCTTTGACCGAGGGCGGGGCTCAGCTCACACACACACACACATACACAGAGCCAACCACCAACCTAGGTAAAACCCTGGCATACAGTCGAAAGCTAAAAGCAAAATAAGTGAACCTTGCATTCAGAATATTGCACCACAGACAGTTATATTATGTTTACCTCAGGTTGACCCAAGGTTGACCTGTTCTTCCTAATAACAACTGACCCAATCTTTCAGTGGTAATTTTGAAATGTTTTAGTAGCAGTATGTGTTGATATTTCAGCTGTGAATACTTGGATGGTAGCATTTGTCTTTTTATTTGTTATTTGTGATGTGATATGAACCTGTTGTACTGTCTAATCATGATCTATACTTGCGATACGTTTGGCTCTTGCAATTCCACTGGTGCAGAACTGCACTGGTACATGTTAGACACATTAAATGCTGATTTACCCATGAGGCAGAAGTCAGATTAGGTATGATATTCAGTTTACGAAAATCTCTCAATATTGACGGCATATATTTCACGTACCCCTAACACCGGCAGCACTGGTGCCGAGTCATATTCACGGATCTGGAGCACCCACTGCGTTTGTCCTTCTTAATGCAGAAAGTGAAACTGAGACAGACAGAGATGGTTGTATGAGCAGCTCCTCATGAGGAAACCGTACCATGATGCAAGTGTCACAAGTGGCCTCAGGGTTCAGTGCGTTTCACAATGGGCAGACCACACTTAGCTTTTGCTCCCGGCCCCACATGATGTTCCTCAATTTTGTTTGTATGTCCCACCCATTTAAACCAGCAAAGTTCCTCAAAAGATGAATCGCTGTGTCATGATGCAACTGAATATTTTATGGGAATGGTGTCCTTACAGTACCCGAATCATATATTTGGTAGAGATGTCACCTGTAATTGGCCCGAGTGTGAATTGTGTTTGACGTGAAAGACACACGATACATGGTCAAACAGAGTTTACTGTATCAACAAAAGCAAATAGCTTCTCTTTTAAACAATTCTGTTTTTCTTCCCCAATCTTTGCTAACAGTGAATTAAATCTGTCTGCTCCCTCTTGTGTTTTTCTTTCTCTTTTCTCCACATGTGGGACCAATCCTGACCACGCCTGGCCTGAATCAACTCACTCACATTCCCATATCCAAAATACGTGACACATCCACTTACGCACGCACGCACGCACGCACACCTCTTGCGCATACCCTCACACACTACACAGTCTACACCTCACTACCTTCTGCCTCCAGTACAAGCCCACGGTGATCGCCTGCGTGTGCATCCACCTGGCATGCAAGTGGTCCAACTGGGAGATCCCAGTTTCCACTGATGGCAAACACTGGTGGGAGTATGTGGACAGCTCTGTCACACTTGAGCTGCTTGATGGTGAGTTTGAATTTTACCTTGCCATAAGCTGTTACAGTGAATAACTTAACCTTGCAGCGATTTCTTTATATCTTAATGTTCTTCCTATGTATGCGCTTGTGTCGTGTCAATTTAGCAGCACAATTTGAGGGTGTTTGACGACCGCATTCATGTTTTATAGAGTTGACCCACGAGTTTCTGCAGATTCTGGAGAAGACGCCCAGTCGGTTAAAGAGAATACGCAACTGGAGGGTAAGATACATCGCTGCTCTGCTCTTTATGCACAGACTAGCCTGTAATAAACCTTTTTTTATCAGTGCTTGTTTTGCTCATGCTCATATAGTGCCAGTGTCGACGTCAAAACAATAACAATAAAAAAAAAACAGCTGTTAATCTTTTGAGTTGGCACATCCAAAATTAAAATGCCACATTATCCAAATGAAAAAAGAAGGCAAAAGGCAGAAATGTTTTGTTATTTTTCTCTCAAACAAATACTACATTTTTCTTGCATTATGAAATGCTTTCAGTTTCACAGAATTTTATAGACAATTATGATTAAAGTAGATGTTGGTACCAAAGCAGCATCTTTTTTTTAAACAAGCAAAAAGCTCACATGTCAGGATCCAGTTTTGAAGACAGTTCAAGTTTGTAGTAAAAGAACCATAAATGTACACCTAAGTATGGAGAAAGAACCATATGTCAATATTGGTGCCAGTGTTAATATCTCATATATTCATTCATACAGGATTTGATGTTGTAAGAGAAATGATTATCTGTCCCACTGCCACTGCCCAGGGAGCTTACTGCTAACTGAAACCAGACTCTTCACAGCTTCACAAATATCCTCTTTCTACCCTCTAGGCAACACAAGCTGCCAAAAAGCCCAAGTCTGAGGGCAACCAGTTGGCAGATAATTCCTTTGCCGGGCCTTCCATGCTCCAAGACCATTCCCTTGGTGATGCCTCGCTCCTCGGAGTCCCATCCTCAAACCCAAGTTTTTCCAAAGCGGCCGCCACCTTCACTGTCCCAATGCCTGGCCAGTCTGGAGGTGCATCTCTATCTCTGGATGCCATGGCTGGCACATACAATCCAGCCAGCCACAGCGAGTGGCCCCAGGGCAACCAGAGCCAAGCAGGGTACTCTTCCACCTGTATAAAAACGGAACCCCTCAGCATCCCTCATCAAGAGCAGACACTGTCCTTGCAGACCTCCGCTTCCTCATTGCTTCAGCATCCACCGGTGTACAGAACTGAGAAAACAGTAGACTTCAACCCCGTCAAACAGGAACAAAAAGGAGCTGGTGGGAGCGGAGTAGGCAAGCATCCGCCACCACCTCAGTCTGCCTACCCTCCACCAGCTCAGCCTCCTCTGCCACAACCTTCTCCAGCTCAGAAACTGTCTCTTGATAAATACAGAGAGAAACATGCTGCAGAGCTGGCTGTCTCTGGGCAGAAACGCAGGCAGGAGCAGCATGGAGTAATGGAGAGCGATGTGAGGGTGGATCTATCGTCTTCCTCCTCTTCTACCTATGCACCATCCTCTATGAGCCAAGTAGACCATAGAAAACATTCACAGCCCTACCAAGTCTCCCTGCATGTCCATGGTGGTGCTGGCAGTACCACTGCCTCCCCAATGAAAAGTAAAGTTCCTTCCTCAGCTTCAGGGCAAGATAGACGTCATCACAGTGACAAACGGGACAAAGGCTCACTAAAAGTCCGCCTGGCTGTCCCTGGGTCTGGCGGCAGCTCCCAGCTAGATAAAAGTGGACCATCAGGCAAAGATGAGCTTAAGATGAAGATAAAGGTTTCATCATCTGAGCGCCACAGCTCATCAGACGAAGGCATGGCAGCAAACAACAAGAATAAACATTCCAGCCCGCTGGTGAGCAAGGACAAACAGCATCGTGGAGCGGATCACAACCTTCACCGCCATCACAAGCACAGTCACCCCCACACACACAGCGGAAACGGACGAGGAGGACCAGAGGGGCCAGGTGGCGGGGGAAGCCTGCCGCGGGGTCCTGCAGGACTGGTCAGCATGGAAGTGACGACGCTCGGTCATCCCGGATCCACCTCTTTGTCTTCATCCTCATCGCGTAAGAGGGCATACGCCGAGGCCAGCCACAACCACCACCCTCCCTCCTCATCCTCCACTTCTAGCTCCAAACTGAGCAAAATCTCCAAGGGTGGCACTGGTGCTGCAGGTATCTCATCTTTTTCTTCCCCCTTTTTTCCTCCTCCTCTCCTGTACTGCAGTGTGTCTCATCTGGCTTGCAGCTCTATGGCTAACCTCCCTCCCCACTCTTCCTCCTCCTTATTCTTGTTTCTCCTCCTCCCCTCCTGTCACACCCAGGTGGGCTGCGGACCTCTCAGCAGTACCTTCCTCCTAGTGAATCGCCACATGAAGTGGGAGAGCAGAGACACTGAGTCCACCATTCTGCAGCCATGGCCATCACATGGAAATGGCAACAAACTACCCACAGTTGAAACTAAAGACTATGCTCACCTCCCTGTTAAGTGCCCTAGGAAAATAACTCTTTATGTGATGATAAACCCTTTACTGAAAGGCAGAAAAACTGCAAAAAATGAAATGTATTGTTGGACTTCTCAGTTTCTGAGAGACAAGAAAGGTGAAAAATTATGCTTCCTGACTGTCAGACCTGTGGGCTGTGATGCTCAGTCCCATCTTTCTGTTGGTGTCAAATTGCTGCTTGGTTCTCCTTTCTCCTCAAATGGGTCTAGGAATGTGTGTTCGTGTGTGTGCGTGCGTGCGTGTGTGTTTGTGTGCGTGCGTGTGTGTGTGTGGTGGGGAGGGAATGAGTGTGTATTTACATCGAAGGGAAGTCCTTCCCTGTATTTCAGATCTCCATATGAGAAAACATAAGTATTACAAGTACTATAAAAGACATGGGGATATAGTGCATATTCCATGTCTTTCTTCAGTTTCTTCCTCTATTTTTTTTTTTATTTTTTTTTTTTTGTTTCAAAAATTGAATCACATTTCCGCGATTGTATGGAGGAAGCCAGTGGCCAGATGGAGATGAGTTAAAGTTATGTTTGCTGGCATTCCATTTAGCACTGTTGATGGATGCATTTTTTTTTTTTTTAATTTTATTTTATTTTTTTTTTTTTTTTTTTTAGGTGTAAAGTTTCATCTCCTCAATTACTTTCTTGTCTTGATTTCTTTTTTATACTTAAGTACTGTGCGTAAGATTTGCATGTTTCAATCATCAAAGGGATTTAAAAGGAGAACACACTTGCTGTTTACAGAAAGTGGAGATAAATGTACATACGTTTTTGTATGTTTAAAGAAAAAAAAAGCTATACCATGACTACTCAGGTTTGGAGCTGCTTGTAAGTATAACAAGATAACTATAAAACCTATAAAGTACTTATTTTGTTGATCAACATATGGGCATCATCATGGGTGAATGATTGCAGCATTCCAGTGGTGTGTGCTTCTTACAGCCTTCCTACAGAGGGTGCTGCACTGAACTTTTCCATCACAGGAAACGTCAGTTGATGCCCTCAGCAACATGGGCACATCCAAAACCTACTCAACACATCATCATAACGATATGATTTTCACCAAAAATTGTTTTTTTTGTTTTGTTTTGTTTTTTTTGGACCTCTAAGTAGACCTTAAGCAGAATGCCAAAGGTTGTGCCTCAAAAAGAAAACAGAAACCTGACAAAGACGGTAGTAGTGTGCTATTAAAAGTTTACATAACCCTTTTTACTTTGAAGTGCATTGGACATAGTTTCATAGCTTGGAAAGGGGATACACGTAAGTATTCAATCAATCATTAACAGGGTACTATTCAGAAAAAAAAAAAAAAGAAACACTTGTTCCCTCAGTTCCAATCACAACAAGAGTTCTCAGAACAGTGACTAATAGGCCATATGCAAGATGACCTGCTGGATATGTTGGAAGTATCCGCAGTGTTGACATCCCTGATAGGTCTTGTTTCACTCACATCCTCGTCCAGTTAGTTGAATTTACGTTTACAACCATGTTCTTGACCTAACACATCTTTACATCAGTTACCTACATTAAACTATATTGTTCTAAAAATCTTGACATGACCCAGTCCACTCTGTCCTTGATTGGGTTACTCATTTATTTTTTAGTGTGCAAAATGCTTAGTGAGGCTGGTTTCTTTGTACCCTGATTTCACAGTTGGGCAGTCAGAATAACAGCAGTTGTGGACAAAAGCATAAGCCACCCTTAACATCCTTTTTTTCCCCCCTCTTATTATTAAAAATAAACCTCAAAGATGTTACTACCCTGACAGTATAAATTCTGATTGTTGCTGTCATTTTATTATGCATGTATCCTTCTTGCTAGATTCTAACAGTAAAGAAACTAACAGATGTGCTAATTTGAATATGAAGAGATGTTGCTCTGCAATAACCTAGTAATGGGAAAAAAATGTCATCAGCTGTATGTCTTCTAAACATGATTTAACACACTGATCCCTCTCAGCAACATGTCAGTTGACGCCAAAAGGAAGTAGTTCACATTCTCAGCACTGAAATATGTAGATAAACATAAGCAATTGCCCTTAATTGAGAATGATGTGTGCTGCAATAGGAGCAGATCTTACCAAAACACGTATATTACACAGGACGAAGACCTGGAGTGACACTATAGAAATAAAAAATATATGATTGGCACAAATCATGACAGAAAATACCCAAAGTTAGTATAAAATCTGGCATCTATATCCTAATTTTGCAGGTTATATTAATGTACCAGGTGAAATATATTAAAGTGCTTCTCATGTTAATTTTTTACACCCTTGATTTACTTCGTGTTGTGTTCAGAAGTGTCATTGACACTACTGCTGTATCACTAGGGTCACGGAGGGTCACAGAAGAATACTTTGTGTTTGGAGTCAGCGGTCTAGATTAAGTCATTAAATGTCCCTTTGAACTGAGTCCCTCATGGTGGAACTCCTGTTAACCACACAGCCCATCTGGGTGACTACAACAGTTCTTTTTCTGTGTTTCCCAAGACTTCACTCCAGTCTCATGTTTGGGGATGAATGAGTGCTTCAGCAGCTGTCCCACAGATGGCCGTAGTCTCTGGTCACTGGAGTTAAGAGAAAATCAATAAAAATTAGGAAACCTACCTCCATGTTCACATTAAAAGCATTTTTTTTTCATCAACAGGTATAGATTTAAAAGGAAAGTGAGTATGTTAAAGGAATTAACTGTATATTAAACAAGAGAAGAGACATTTGAGCTTGAACTGAACAGGAAAAAAGGTCTCACCCTGTCAAGCAGATTTTTACAAAGTCCTTGGCGCTGTCTGAGAACGTGTCCGGTAAGGAGGGCATCAACCCTCTTTGAGCCCCAATATAGAACAAGGCAGCCATCTTGTCCATGTGTGCCAGTGGTGGTTTCCCTGTGGCCATCTCAAACACTGTGCAACCCACGCTCCATATATCTGACTTCCTGCCATACCCTGTCTCATTTATAACCTGAGGAAACAATGATAAAGGTCAGAATAGAAAACTTCAGTCAACCAGTCAAACAAACAGATGAGAAGACCCCCAAAATGAACTCTATATCTACCTCTGGTGCCATCCAGTAAGGTGTGCCATGGACAGACTTGAGCAGGTCTCCACTGTTGCTTGCAGTGTGGTTTAGGCAGCTGAGGCGGCGTGCACAACCAAAGTCTATGAGTTTGATGATACCAGTGGGCATCAGCATGACGTTGTTTCCTTTCAGATCGCGATGAATCACCCTGTTCAGGTGAAGGTAGGCCACTCCTTCCAGGATTTGATGGGTGTACAGAGCCAGAACACGCTCGGGCAGAGGACCAAATCTAAGGGGCGGAAAAAAGGGGACAATTTTTGTTATATTTTGTCACAAATGAGGCATTGCTACAGCTTAATTCCTCTGAACAGATTCACGTGGGTAAGTGGTTGACTTATTTCAAATCAAGCTAACCTGTGGAGGATGCTGGCGATGGATCCTCCAGGGATGTACTCCATGAAGATAGAAACCACGTGCTGATAGAGTGACGTCCCCAGGAAGCCCACAATGTTGGTGTGTCTAAGGGTTTTAAGGAGCTCCACTTCCCCCTGCAGACGACTGTACTCCCTCTTTGCAGCCTCCGGGTCAGAGGCGTGTAAGTTCACCTGCTTCACGGCTATCAGCTGACCCTGGCTGGTCAGGCCACAGTACACCTGGTAAGAAGGCAGCAGTTTGCCAGGGTTAGTCAAGCATCTACGCCTGTTGCTTTACATGCTTTGAGTCTACAGTGCATAGTTGTAGGAATACATAACAAAATTTCATGTAACTAAGCAGGTGTGAGTGGTCTCCTAAGTCTCAAGAAAGGTTTAAACAGCAGGACTTCTGATAGTCAACAGACCTACAGAACAGCACTCACTAATGGCCTTGTATGGCCTAACATTAGCAAAGATTGTGATTTTAAAAAAGCAGGTAACGCTTTATTTTACAGGTTCTCTAATTTCCTGCACATTTTTGGAGTAATTTGCAGGTTTTCAATGATTGTTGTTTCGGACATTTTACAAAAATTGTGGCACAAATTGATTTAGTTGGTAAGTACAATCTCCTTATATTTGGGTTCATACATAGTTGTTAATTTACCAAAATTCTTAATAAAATAGACTTTTAACCATTATTTACCAGACAAAATTGTTCTTAGTTTTCAGTGTTTATTTGTGTGTGTCAAACTACATATTAGCATGAGAATTTAAATAAAATACTGTAAGAAACATCCTAATATGCTAATGTAATTTTTGCACATTAACAAAAATTCAACACTTGTTTTTTCTTAAAATGTTACCAAATTGCACCACCCTTTCTGTGTAATGTCCTAAAAATTAATTGTTAAATACCTGCAAAGTAAGAAACCTGTAAAATAAAGCGTTACCAAGAGATGCATATCTAGAAATAATTTCTTCATCTTAAATCTTTTATTAGCATATTTGCTGACAGTATATTCATTTATTAGTCTAAATTAGAATACTTGCCGTCCCATAGGCTCCCCTGCCAAGTACTTCACCCTTTGTCCATGAGATGGTGTCATCTACAACCAACCCAGAGCCAAGCAGTGCAGCACTGTCTGTAGAAGGAACCTGCAAGTAAAAACACATAATGAAGGGTTGTAATTAGTGATAACATGCAGGGTGAACATGTACATGTACTGAAAAATTCAGAATCATGTCAGGATTTAATTGTCATGTTAGGACAATTATGATTGTTTTGGTTTCTCAGGATATGTCAGTTGACATGGTATGCATTTTTGTATGGATGATGTATCTCTTGTAATCATTCATTAGGTAGGTATAATGATGAGAAAGTGAGTTTTTCAAATGAACACTTTGCTATCATGTTTACCTCAGGATACATATGTCTCCCCAGTACAGGATTGTCTTCTGTTTTGGACTCATTTTTGCTCAGCTCCAGGTTTTCAGGACACGGACCTGTGGATCCATCTCTCTCATCCAATGAGATCAGCTCCTCAGCCAGACATTGCAGCAGGTCATCTGTGAGTGGCCCATCTCCCACCTCATCCAGAAACTTCTGATAAACTGGTGACATAATGGTGTGGAGGCTGCTGTTAGAAGACGTCCAAGTGTCAGTGTTCAGCTGTTGGGAGCTTTGACGAAACGCGGGTTCATGAACTGGTTGGTTTCCTGTCTGAGTTTTGATGTCTGCTGAATTTACTGTTGTTTCTTGCATATCCATGTGCATGCGACTATAATTGTCAGCATGATAGGAAGTTATAGGCGTGGTCAATGTTTTATCATTAGATTTTAATGTTTCAGACCCATATCTAGAAAGAGCCTCCTCTATGGTAGATAACACATGACCATCAGCCTTTTCTTGAGCACTGTTACGACAAATCTCGCCATCCTTACTGAGAACTACCTCAGCCTCTAGTTTAGGAACATTCTCCCTTTTGTGTAGGCCCTTCTTTGATACAGGTGCGAGGTGAGGTTTCACCCTGTAGGACGCAGGTTTTGCTTTGCTTTTAGCTGAAACCATCATACTCTCCCCGGGGCTTCTCCTCAGCTTACTCTGTGTTTGTTTCAACTGTCTGTGTTTGACTTTATGGCTGTTCTGTTGTGTCTTTCTAGACGGAGCAGACTGCACTTGTCTGTCCTTTGTTTTCTCACAGGAGCTGGAAACTCGAAGATTATCATAGATAGGACCAGCAAACATCTCATAGATAGCTGGTCCTTCATCCTCACTCTGGATCTGCTGAAACATGTCTTTGTATGAGATGAAGTCCACAGCAGATTTAGACCTTGGTGTCACCGCTACACCGGGTCTCTTCAACTGCCGAACGCTCTTCAGCTCCTTTACTGCCGGGTGCTGTTGTGCTCTGTTGTTCTTCATCTTGTCAGGATTTGCTCTTTTGCTCTGTGGACAATCAATAACCTTCTTTCGTGGTGATGGGGTGTCAGAGTTAGGATGAGCAGCCTTAACAGATTTAAGCTTTGATTTCACTGAAGTGATTGTGGCCTCTCTGCTAATAATTAGCTCAGGGCTTTTCCTGGTTTTATCTTTGACTTGTGTGGAAAGTGAGGAGTACTTCAGATTGTTTTTGGACTTATTCCTACTTAAGACGCTTCGATCTTTGTGTGCTAGTATGTTGAAGGACTGGTTGGTTTGAGTATTAGCTCTTAATTCACAGTTAATGCTGGTTCCTCTCCCCTTGTTCCAGACAGGCTTTAAGACTTTCACCATCGTCTCACCTCTCTTAGGATCCATGTCTGACTTTGCAAGGTTCACAGTTGAAGTACAGAATACAGTTTTCCCCAAAGCAGCCCTAGTATTTAACTTTACACCCTCAGCACTACAAAGGATTGGGTTATCTACCTTTGGATCATGTGCTGCTGTAGTTTTATTGGCAATTGAATCCGCCATTGTTTTCTCTGCCTGTTTTACATGCTGCAGTTCATTTCTGTAATTCCCTTCAGAGCATCCACTAGCATCACCCTGGTCATTATTCATATTAAATGTAATTTCATGGCCAATCTCAGTGCAGGCCACATTGTTCTTTTCTGACTTTGATGTGATAGGTATTTCATTGTTCACAGTGTCTTTAGTATGATTCATAGTGTGTTCTTGTTTTGCATAGTTACATTTTATAAAAGACTGACGGTCAACTGGCTCTTTTGTACCATTAATATCGTTGGCTTTGTCATCACAGTGTGAGTTTATAGCTTCTTCAGTGCTGGGGGAGTCATTTGTATGATTGATAGGCTCTCTATTCTGGATATGTGCTGATCTGTGGATTGGTGGTATATGACCGATCTTTGACTGAACTTTAAAACAATGCCCCGTCTTTCCAACCTCACAGTCAGCGTCTGCCTCAGTGCGGCTCACATCTTTCGAATGCTTCAAAAACCTGTCCTCGATGAACTTCAGAGGGCTGTCTTCTGAAGCTCTTTCGTGTAGATCCTTCTCATCTTCCTCACCCTCATCCTCCAGATCGATGGAACTCTGGCTGCTGCTACTGGACCCGCTCTCCTCACTGCCACACTTAGTGGTGAGAGGGCCAATACGTGGGCTGCCCCAGGACAACCTCTCTCTCCTCAGCCGGGTCCTGGAGCAAAGAGGGCTCTGGCTGATAGGCTTTAGGGGAACACGATGCTTTAGTACTGGCAGAGCAGCACTGTCTCTAGGCCTGCCGTCCAGCGGTGCCAAGAGTTTGGGTGTCCGGGGAACGGCATTGGGACGCAGAGCCGGCAAGAGACCCCGTGACAACTGCAGACAATGACATTGACAGCAACTTGTAATTTAGTATAAAGAATGTAATGTATGAAAAGACAAATAGCTGAACTTAATAAAAGGATGTTTTTTGGTTTAAACCCACCTTTTTCTCATTAGTAGTTTCATGAGAACCCAGACCTGCAGACAGACAGAGGATATAAATTTAAAATGACATACACAGAAGTATCAAATACATTAAGCCAGTATTCAATATTCATGCCACATTGGTTTTATTTATAGGCTATTTCATATTATAATGTACCATGTCCTTTGACATAAGATGGAAATAAAACTTTACTCCCCCTCTGATCCTAAATGATTCTAAGATATAATAACAATAATGATCTTTTATTAAGGTTTGTACATTTTTAGCTGTATATGTATATATATACAGTACGTACGGTTCTGGATGTGTGCCCTGGCCTGGATCATTGTGTTTGAACACAGTAGTGGTTCCAAGATGCTGGGGGCTGATTGGCTGAGTTTGCTGGGCTCAGCCACAGACAGCAGGCCTGAGGAGGATGGGGATGCAGCAACCACACTTCTTGTTCTCTGTCTGTGAGGGACAAAAGAGAATTTAAGGATTTTGTGTAAGGGCCATAGATGTATTGTGTTTTGTGAATACACAAAAGTGAAGAAATCTGTATATGAATAAGTACGATTTTCATCGCCCCATAGCACTAAATGCATATAATATAGCTGCTTTTATATTGTTGATCAAATATTAATAGTTTAATAATTACTTAAATTGGTGGGAGAGGTGGGGGCTGGGAGTCATGTCAAAGAAAAAGGTTGCAAAAGCAGTTATAATATGTTAAGCTTGAAATCTTGGCTCTGGTCCACAGAATGTAGTTCAGGGTTATTCAGACATCTGTGTTGTCATTTTAGTCAATGAAAGAGAATCAAGAAGGAGTGCTGCAAGTATCAAGGACTCGGTATGGCATAGGTCAAGACTGAATGAAAAACCACATTCTTCTTTCAGTCTGTTTCATTTGATGTTTAATTTCCACCAACCACATGGCGGTATTTATCACTGCTCGTCTTTAAGTGTGACAGTGACAAGTAGTGTAAGAATCTGCTATTTATTGGTCTTTCCTAAATAATTTCTCTTTGCTAAAACACAAAAAGCATGTTAAAGGCAGGACTCATAAAAGCTAATAGCGGAGTCCAGCTACAGTATATACCTGTGTGTAGGGGGTACAGGCAGACAGGGGCTCCTCATAGTCAGCAAGCCAGATGACGGAGGAGGATCCAAATGGCTCCAGCGTCTGCTGTTGTGGCTTAGGCTCGGCAAAGACAAACCTCCTCTGATAATGAGAAGACGGGGAAACACAGAAGACTTATACGGTTAATCTTGTCTTAAAGAAGAAGAGAGTACACATACTTAGGGAAGCTTGTTGTCTCATTAACAGTGTTATAATAACAAGAAAGAGGTTCTGACGAGTTATATTGCCTTGTGCTGAAGTGAACATAAAGCCACAAGCCTCATTTTCCTCCCATTTATCTGTATTTCTGGAAGCTAGTGCTATGAAATTAGAGACCTGCTCAAAGACCTTTATTCTCCTTGGACTTGATTCAGTGGTGAGAGTTCCACGTAACGGACAATGGGCTGATTCACCAAACCCCTTTCTCCCCCTGTGTCTCTGTTTGTATCCTGTTCGGGTAGAACAGGTTGTCCTCTGGACACAGTGGCAGGTGTCTGCATACAGGTCTGTGAGTGTAACCGGAGAGGACACTATTCTACTGTTGGTGTAAAAGTAAGAAGCAGTTGTTGACTAGCCCAGGCAGTGTGTACTGTGTATACAAGTGACTGTGTGTTGGGGGTGGGGTGGGGTGTTAACCGTACGCACATATGTTTGTGTGTTTGTAGTTACGTATGAACAGATGTTGATGTGTTCACATGTGTCACATACTGTAATACTATCAGCTCTGTACCACCATCTTCTAAATTTCTTAATAGCTACACTGATACTCATTCATACACATGAGAATGTATGTGTACGACAAAAGATTGTGAGATTTCACCCACCTGCATCCCCTCCCTGCGTCCTGGTAGGCTTGCCTGATGTCTGTCAGTGTTTCCATGGCGTTTTGGAAACAGAGGGGGATCCCCTTATCTGCTCCAAACACATACACACACACACACAGTTACACCCAACAATCCTGTTTCCATTGTATTCTCCCAGTGTTCGCCATTAGACACCCCATAGTTGTGGCTTAACAGATGCCAAACATTGCTGTTCACATTCAAAATATTTGTTTTGAAAGGTAAAATCTATCACTGAAACTGACAAATAAACTTGTATAATCAATAAAGAAATAAATAAAATATATACAGCACCACAAGAAAACTGATTAAAGTGGTTTCTGAGGCAGTTTTGTGGTCTGTGAGTCCATCAGTATTTAAGAACAATGTTACTTGGAGATTTCTCATCTTCATGTTACAGCCGTGTCAGTTGACAGGCTATGTGCATGGTGTATTTCTAGATCTCAAACTCAAATCATAACACCAGACTGAGCCTTGATAACTGTAGATGAAGGAGAGCAAACAGTTTTTGGTCCCTAAAATTGTAATAAGGCCCATACATAACATACATGTACTTATAACAATTCAATATTTATGTAAAATATACTCATCATAGAGAAAACAATGGCCATTACCTTTTTTGAGCCTGTTGGTCCACTCTGCTCCCATATCAAGACTATGTTAAATTACTTTAAGACCTAAGGATTATACCTCAATTCTGTCTTTGCTTTCTGTATTTTCTACATCTCCATCCCTCACTGTAACACAAATCTATTTTTTTCCACTTATCTCTCATATTCTCTCAGTTTCTCTCTGTGTGTCTGAACCACGCTGTTGCGACTGAGGTAAAAAATGGGCGGGCAGGTTTCTCTCAGCTGAGAGGTGGTATTGTGAGTGGGAGAGACCCCTCCCTCCCACCATCATTCCTCCCACCCAGTCACGCCTCCCTCACTCCCCTCCCCTTTACAAGGTGATTTGATCTGATGGCCTATTTGGGATGCTGACCAGTATATTTCTTTGTCACTGCTTAAAAACTTAAAGTAGTTAACTGGCATCCAAAACACATACATCACATTAGGAATAAATAAAACACCAGAAGGTATTTTATTGCTGATTAATGCTTGTTGTGTTTTCTTTAGCCCTTCTGTCCTCTGGGACCAAGGGCACAACTTTTGTTCCCGCAAGTCTACAAAGAAAAAAATCACTCTAGTTTCAAACATCAACAGTCCAAAGCTTATTCCACTGAAACCCCAGGAGTCCCTGAAGAGTCCTTAGTTCATTTGGGATTTGTGTTTTGTTTCATTTTGTTTGTGTCTCTTTTTCCACATGCATCTGTATATGTTTTATCAGAAGATGCTTTGTTTTGTTAAATAGTGGTGTTTTGTAATAACTATATGGGATAGGTCAAATGTTTGGCATGACACAAATAAAATAAATAAATAAATTAAAACCATACCTTGGCTGAAGCCTTTATGATGGTCAGATTGAGTAAGACACCCTGGAGACTCTAGCACTTCCTGGGAAGAACAAAAGTAAGCAAATCTTATAGGAGAATGTTTCCGAGGCTAGTAGACATCATGCAGATATTTAAGTTTCTTTGTTATTCAGTTTATTTTTTCATTTTTATTTTTTAAATTTTTTTTGAAGCATCTAAGGAAGTTTTATCAAGGCATATTAAAAAAATGCTATTTCTGAGTTGGAGGAAATTATGCCCCAATGTTTAATTCCCTGTGTGTATGTAACAATTGTAATGATTTGGATGTGTTCCATGTAAACTCTTGGAATCAGGTTTGCTGCTATAGTTTTAGCGCTGTAAATGTGCACATACATTAGAGTTGAGTGGGTCAGTCTATCTATACTACAGCTTTTCCCTGTAAACCACCTGCTCTTCCCCTCCAGCTAACCAGCTGCCCTGCTTGTCTGCTCCTTCTTTAGAGACACCCATAATATGATAGTATGGCAACTAAGTGTTAGCTACACAGAGCACACCTCCTCCATGCTCTCTCTCTCTCTCTCTCTCTCTCTCTCTCTCTCTCTCTCTCTCTCTCTCTCTCTCTCTCTCACACACACACACACACACACACACACACACAGCCAATTACTGCTTCTACATATTTGTCTTCTTGGTGACCACTGACTGCCAGTTTTTTCTGTGTGTGTGTCTGTTAATTGTGGCTATTTGAGAGCCTCAGCCACTTTGTGCCAGTGATCAGTGAACCACCCAGACCAGTTAGTCAAGCATTTGTGTCCACTAACACACACACACACACACTTGAGCACAACACAAATTAAAAGCCTTTCCTCCTCCTTCCTGGAGTCAATGCAGTGTGAACTCTAGTTATATGGAAGTAACTAAACAGTTTGAAAACTGTCAAAAAACAAAATTCAAATCATTGAAGAGATTTGAAGGCTAATTTGATGGCACCAAAATGCAGATGCAAATCTGGAGCCTTCAGTCAACTACTGCATACAAGCATCCTTTCTCCTAAAGCTCTGAACAAGACAGACAAGCCTTGACATCTTGATATATAAATGACATTTTCAAGCATTTTCCTCTGGCGTGGTTTGGCGTTTACCACACATGTAATGTCACTTACCCCAGTGTGGCTGTACAGCAAAAAGCGGTGGTTATAGGTTGGTGTCTGAGTGGGGGAGACTGCTGTCGACTGATCAGTATAAAGACTCTCAAGGTCCAATTCTAGGTCCAAATCTTCAAGCTCTGAGTCCAAGTCTTTGCCCAGAGCCAGGGGTGACACTGAGCTTGCATCTGCACAAAAACAAAAATGATTTTAAGTCTTTTTGGCTTGTATTGACACCTAAGGGAGGAAAAATGAAATGCTTTCTCCCTGTAGGGACAGCTAAGAACAGAGCAGGTCAGGCATTTTAAAACTTAAAATCCACGTTTGGGTGTACAGGGTCCACACCGCTGCACTCTGAGTTGTTTACACAAGGTGGGGAATAAGTCAGAAGCAGTAAAAAAAAAAAAAAAGTCTGTTGTACCTTTCTCTGCTTTTTCATCTCTATTTCTCCGTCCTCTATGTGTCAACTTGTTTCTGTTTTTCTATGCTTGATACAAACTCTCACACACTCCCATGAATGCACTTAGCACTGTGGTGGCTCACACATATACAAACAAGCCTTTCTTATACATAACTCCCACATAAGTGCAGGCTTTGAGTCCAGCTGCAGAGGTTTTACTGTGAAAAACAGGATTATGAATGAACGTGGAATGCTGTGTTTTATGTGTATGCTTGTATAAGAGAGAAAATACATACATAATCGTGAATAGGAGGATATATTTAGAGGTGTGTACTTGTGCACGTATATTTTACATGTCTAATTCTCATTCGACACCCAGTTTAATAAGTAACTGATCAATGAATAAGTGACCAAAGTGAACAAATGTGACACTACTTCCGTTTGCTAATTCAGCCTGATATGTAGGCAACGGCACCAAAGATAATTAACAGAAAAACTGACAATGGATTAAGTGAAGGTTGCATTCAAGGGAACCCATCAATTTTGTATTAATATTATGTTGTTCCTCTAAATTTCTGTTTTATCTGAAGACCATGCATATGCTGTTTATGATTCAGTACAGAAAAGCACAAAAGATGGATGGTGGTTGAGAAAAGTGTTGCAGTGGCGGCTAATGTGCTTTTCATCTTACAGAAACTTTTTGTTGACTGCATAATCATAATCAGATTATTCTTATTATTGTGAGAAAAACATGAGAACGGACAAATAACTGGATAATCCTTGTCCTTTTCCCAAAGCAGATCACATGTGCTGAATTAAGTCCTCTGAATAATGCTAATTTACATATGCTGTGTGTGTATACGCGCGCGTGTGTGTGTGTACCTTTGTGACTTAGGGCCTCAACCATCATATGAATGATCTCTTCCTTCAGAGGGCTGTTGATGTTAGCAGCATAGTGGAGAGCAGAACAGCCACTGTGGTCTCGAACCCGCAGATCACTGATCAAGAAGTTGAAAGGTAGATGGAACAAATGTTTTTCTACTTAAAACACATTTAAAAATGTGTTCCTGTGTCATATATATTTCCTTTTAGTGTGTTAATCTAAGCAAAAATGTATTACTTGCTTGCACTTCAAGCCTTGTTGTGGCACTAAGTAGACTTTTTTTGTGTATTTTAGGATTTTAAGTCAAGTTCCTTCGACAAGGAAAAACAATAAAACAAAACAGACAGCTGGCAACTGCTGCAGAGAAAGAAAAGCTTGTGTACGTGCATTTCCTTGTCTGTATATATCCTATTAATGTATGCATGAATGTGTGTTTTTCTTACTCAGAGAGCCTCAGCAGTTCCTTGACCACTTCCACAGGTCTGTGTTCCCATGGCAACAGGGTCGCCATGCCCTCAAACAGGTCAATGTCTCTGATAGCGAGCATCACAGATGTCACACCGTCGCTGTTTGGAATATTCACATCCACCTTGTCTGTCTGAGCCTGATACATGTGGGCAGACAGACACAAACACACACACACACATTAAAACATGAATAGGACATGACACACTGACTGCAGTGCTTAATATTGAGTAACACACCCACATACTTATGCACAGACAACTCGACCTTCAACACCCAGCAGCTTGATGCATAACCATGTTTAATTTAGAAATTCGGGTTTTTCTATCTCAGTAGTTTAACTTTAACTAATTTCTAATGGAGTTTTATTTTAACATTTTGTATAGACAGAAGTAATATGAATTCAGCTATTAATTGTCATCCAAACTATTGGCTGCAGACAGTTCACTCTTACTGCATAATCACGCTGTTGATAACAAAGTAGCAGCAATTATCTGCCTGAATTTCACTACCACTGTACATTTAATCTAAAACTCTGACTCAAAGAAGCTCTATAAAATGTTTAGTGGAAGTTAATTTGGCTAATGTTTATTACAAATTCTTCAAATCACCATTACTCTATGATTTAAACACCTAAAAGAAATCCAAGAGCTACAGCAGTACATTCAGTTGTTATTCAACTATGTGCTTTTAATTTAGATTCATTCTTAGAAAACCACATAATGATAAATATCAAATTTACAGTTACACAAAGTCACACAAGGACACAATAAGATTGAAGTTTACTGGCCTGAGCTGATGATTATGACTCAGTAAATCAGGTCCAATTTTGCCAAACAACCACTTCATAAAGCCAGTCAGTAGTTTGTTGTCATTTGGAGGCTTTAGAGAAACCATGTCAAACCGTAAATGTAATGGCTGAAATCTGATCAACAAATCTGATTGGTTGCCATAAACTACATATAAACAGAATACACAGTTGGTAGAAAAACTTTGTTGTTGCACTTTGTTGTCTTGGCTCATCAGTCAGTGTGGAAGCCTTACCAACAGGTGCTGTAAAGAGTGCAGGTCTCCCTGCCAGGCAGCCTGCAGCAGTTGTGTCTGGGGGTGCAGATGAGGCCTCGACATCCACCCCAACACTTTTCCCAGGAGCTCAGGGGGGCTTAGGTGGAGCGCTGTCTGCTGGTTGCAGTTACACAGGGTCATATCAGACCCGCTCCTCAGCAACCGCTGTACCACCTGTGAATAATGCAGCAAAGAAGAACAGTAAATGAAACAAAAAGGGAAAATACTACACTCTTATCATATGTAGACTTAGTAGATTTAAACATAGAAGTTAAATTTCACCACATTAAATATATTTATGGGAAAAAGGCCTTGTAAAAGTATAAATGATATGCCAATAAAATGACTGTGTTTGCATTTTTACTATTAGTACTCTTTAGTACAAGTATTCCAATGTTTGCAGGATACTTTGAGGATACTGTGATTTATATAACTTCAAGGGGGGAGCATCTCTCCTGTGGCCTTCCACATTACCGGTAAGTCATATGCTTGTTTTGAAAATGGCTCCCCGAGAGGATGCAGAGGAGTTACATAGAGAGCAATATATTCTGGTGACGTGGATCTCACATGCACATAAACACATGTTATTGTTTTTGGCAGGAAAAATACAACCTCTCATGTGGCAGAATTGTTTTGCCCCCCCTCCACCCACACACCCCAACCTCTGACAAACACGCTCATCTGCAGGGATTTACCAGTGAACAACAACAGCGAGGTTAAAGATAAAGCTAAACAATTATTTCACAAACAACACATCCCCATCCTAAGCTCTCTCTCTCTCTCTCACACACACACACACACACACACATACAATACATAACCTACCTCAGTCATGCCTTTATGACAGGCGAGCATAAGAGGATTGCATCCTTGTTCCTCCTCATCTTCAATGTTGGAGATCTTCAGCTCCTCTTGATCCTCCACCTCTTGTCCCAGGCTCACAACCATAACTCCCACATTTTCCTCCTCCTGCTCTCTTTGCAGCATCTCACCAACGCTCTTCAGCCTTTTCTCATTTCTCTCCATGATTCTCTGTCAGATCCGTGTGAACCGCTGTCAGAGAAGAGACGAAGGTCTAATAGCTCAGTAGTCTTAGGTAGTCTGTATGTTTGTGTGATGTTAGCGATGTGATGCAAGTCTCTAATGATCCTCTGGTCCCTGCAGAGACACACAGAGGGCGTGACAGGAATTATTATGTCATTATTCTATTAATGGTTGTGAGTCACCATAGTGTAGATCATTATGCATTAAATGAGCTTTTTTGGGTGTGTGTGCAGGAGCCCCACGTATGTGTGTGTGCAGAATAGACATGATTCTTTAATAGCTGAACTCCTTCCGGTTTAAAGTATGACAACACTAACAGAGCAACAACAGTAAAGAAGTTTTAAAAACTGCCTTTTAGAAGATATGAAGGAACTTTCCGGACATTCAGTTTGATAGTTTAACTCCTCACCGGTGATTGTCAGCAGCTTTAGAATAAGACTAACAACAATGAACTGCAAAACAATGTTGAACATGAATTTATCTTCACTCACTGTGGTGATGTCATTTCATTTGATCCACAAATCCAGCCATATGTCTTCTCCAACCTTCTGTGAACGTTTGACAAGCTTTAACTTTAGATCCTTTTCAACAGACACTTCACTCTAGTGTTTCCTCTCCTTTCTTCTTTTTTTTTTCCCCTGCACGCCTCCTGCTGTACGTTTACACTTGGTTGCCTTGGAGACGGTCAGACAGACAGGCAGGTTTTAAATGCCAGCAGGCTGTTTGTTGCCTTGACACATTAAGACAGAGGGGGTGCTCAAACATTATTTTGCCAACATTTTATTCCAGTATCAATAGACTGTGGAGTGAACTTAATGGGGGTCGCTTGAAATACTTTGGTTGCTTGTAGTAATCTTTGCACTTAATATAATATAATATAATCATTTTTTAAAGGAAAAAACTTCACGCTGATTTCCATATATTTTCCTTCATCTGTTTGTAGTCTGTTGATCCCAGCTGACTGTGATGCAGTTTAACATGACATCACTGCTGCACAGGTGGAGGAAAAGCAAAAGATGAGTCACCACTAATTGACAGTGCAATTAAGATTACTTTCCTCGGTGCAGTTACTCTTTAAGAAATGTTGCTTTGGCTGCCTCATTGACATATAAAATGTCTTGCCAATGTAGACTGAGGTTTTAATTCCTGCCTTGTTTTACAGCAGCACACTGTAAAAAAAAAGGCTGGAATGAGACGTTAAGAGCTCATTTCAAGGAGAAAGAACATCCTTAAAGATAAATGAATTTTTATCCTCTTAGTGAGAATAATTAATCATATAGAAAAATCAGGCATTTAATCAGGTATCTTGTAAATCTGGGAAACTATCAAATGATTTCTTCTTTGACAAATAGTCTCCACAATTCTGTTCGGTCGCTATATGGACTTCATTTTTAATTTCCTAACCTCACTCCTGATGTTATATCAACATTATTACCTGAGTCAGTCAGACCTGATGGTGGATAGTGATCTTGTTGATGTTTTTCACTTTAATCTTGTTTTACACTCTACAGCTCTTGACAACCGTCTTTCATTCCTTCTTGCAGCGCTCCACAGATCTCCATACCATTTCACATTTCACCTCCTGTTTTTCACAACAAATTATTTGCCTTCCTTTTTTCTCAGTTCTTTTCTTTTAATATTTTGTCCTTGATTTTTTATCGGTTTGCTTCATTTCCTTTTTTGATACTTTCTACATCTCAGCCATGCTCCACTCATTCTCTTCCTTTTTAAGACTTATCTTTCTGTTTCATCTCCTCTTCAATCTTTCTGCCTCAAACTTTTGGTTTGAGATGAGATTTTCGGTCTACAATTCATTGTGTTCTGTCTTTCCCTACATTCACCATCTGTTATCAGATATAATAACATAAATTCCTTTCTTCTTCAGGTTTCGTCTTTATGCCATCCTCTTAACTTTTTGCAAATATCTTGTAAATTTAGTGACATGTTGAAACCTTCTCTGAGTGTGATGATTGAACACATTGTTTTCGCTGGTATTATTATTATTATTGTTACTTTTTAGAGTTTTTCTCAGTCACTTTGGCTCAATTCTCAAATGACAGTTGAAGTTGTCAAAACAATATGTGAAATTCTTCACAACATTTTGTTATCATTTGCAAATGTTTTAGCACATTTAGGCAAATGACTACATAAAATTGTCTACAATTTGAACAAATATTGATTGTACTGTATATGTCTTTGTGATCAAAGTTGATTATGTTTCTTCTCAGTTGAATAGTTTTACTCTCAAAAATATGTAAGAATTCTTTCATTGTGTAAGTCAGGTGAAACTTGAACTTCACTTACGAATGGGGAATTTCTCACATCTTAGATCAACCAATGCTAATGCTTAGTTTACAGGTGTAAGTCATGAGTATGGGTATGTAAAACAAATTTAAAGAGCTTCAGGGCAACAGATTTACTACAGTTTGTGAACATGGAGCAGCCTGCTCAGATGAACATTGGACAGGGGCAACAGAGGTGTAAAGTGGAGGTTTAAAGACATGAATTAAAGGTTCTGGGTGAGTTACAGCCTTTTGATGGTTAACTATAGTGTTTTGCTGCATGTATGAGCTGAAATGTATCTTCAGTGCTGAGAACTTCAAAAATGTTTCGAGAAATGTGCCAAAACAATTGAGAAAAACTGTAATACACTGTCAGAATTCATTCATGTCATACACATGGTAAAACATCCCAAGTGGCCTTTTCAGATCCCTGTTCTTGCATCCTCATCACTCGCACAGGGGGAACACAGTCATGTACCTGTAGAGATATTTTTATTTCTACCTGGAAATACTTTTGAAGACACAAATTCATGCTGTAGTATCTTTTTTTTCTGGACCCTTTGAGACTTTTTGGTGGCACAGATCGATTTGAGTCCTCCGTTTCTTGCAGTTGCTGTTTTTCACATTGAAAACATTCTCTGTTGCTGTTTGTAAAACCTACCACTGGCTGTTTTGTTGCCTCTCTGTAGTCCTCCTTTCAGTTCTTACCAGTGATACGGCCCTCTTGACTGACCTTATTTGTGAGGCCTGGGGCTGGAGAACTGCTCTCTTCCTAAAATCATGACTTTCTGTCAGTGGGAGATGGTTTGACAAGCTGAGTTTTCCATTCAGCCATTTCATTTTCTGAGTTTTTGTTGTCTGTGAGCTTCTTCTGATGCTCTGATGTAACATCACAAAGCCACACAAAAGTATTTTGGCAGAGAAGACCATAAGACAACAAAGGTTTAGTTGAACTATAGTCCCAACTAACCCACGTAGATGAGTCATTTTTATGCCTTTTCATAAAAGTGAATGTGCCTTTTCACATTGAGTTCAAAGAGAATTGCTGCCAAAGAAAGACACAGTTTAAACACTTCAAAAAGCACACCAAGCATCACTATTTCCAGCTACATTAGTCTTTGAACTAAAAGATGAAAAATATTCAAACTAATTTTAGTTTGATGTTTATATTACAATAAAAAAAACAGTATTAGGTCAGATTATCTCCTTTCTTCTTTACATAATGCTTCATGCTTGTTTTTGTTGGCTGGTAGTTTATATGTTTCTGCATATTATTAAATATGTTTTGAGACTCTAATACGTGGGTGGACAAAGAGATTTCATTCAAAGCACAGCAGTGGTGTCCATCTATCTAGATGATCTCTGTAATGATCCACAGAAACAAAGTTAATATTATATTCCAGCCACATGCCATTTTATCTGCCAACAGTTTAACATTTTCATCCCATTTTCGTCTGTCCTGCAGTCATTACAAACTTGTGCTGTGAAGACAAAAATAATTCCAACCCACATGACTTCATTTCACTGTAAATTCTAGTGGAGATCCCAAAGTGTCCAAAGATCCCACATATGTCAGGCAGAATTTAGGGAAATGTATATAAAATAATAGACAAGACATCTAAAATATTTCAATTAGATAGAATAGTGCAGTCATTTTAGTTGGAATATTTCAGGAAATCATACAGCTTCAGTGAAGAGTTGATACAAGCTGATACACAACATACAGAATAAAGCAATATTTCAAAAGCTAAAGCTATTTAGAGGAATGGGGAAAACTGTTTAATGGACTAAAATAAAACAGTGCAATATATTGTACTGGGTGACAATGTGGATCCAAACATGAACTGCTGGTTTGCTGCATAAGTGCATACTCTGTTAACCTCTTAACATCCACCGGGTCGCTGGTGACCTGCTTAAGCCAGTTGCAAGCGGCAGCATCACGCAGTAATGAATATAAGCAATTGGCACAATTTGGCCAATCGGAGATAACTGGAGAGGTTCAGGGACACCAGTGACACCACAAACTAAAAACTCCCCAGCTCCCATAAGGTTAGGCCTAGAGGTCTGTAATTTAATACAGGTTGACAAGATGTAGAAAGTACGTGGTGATTTGCATGGTCCTGCCGTAAAGCATGTCCTTATTATTGTTTATTATTCAAATATGACTCATTATAAACAAGGACCAAAACCACTTTTTTGAGTCTTATTTGAACTGATGTAGTTTTATTTGTGTTTTAGCCAGCTCCTAAACAAGCACATTTCCAGAAACTAGAAGATGGCACTTGTCAAATGAAGCCCAATACCTGCATCGTGGCCTTACAGTTCTTCTGTTATAAGCTTTTACATTTGGGTGTGCCAAATAGGTGAAAATTCTGTAATAAGGGTGGATGTTAAAGGGTTAAAGCTTCTCATCATAACCACAATGTGTAATATTTATTGGATGCACAGGTGGTTTCATATTTTACTCTCTCCTGCTAAAGTTAAACCACTTTAAACTGTGATAGATTTTCAGTGTCACACTCAGAACATCTTGTTCTTGCCAAAGCTAGAGCCAAGGTCCGTCGGGACAAATACCACACATCTTCCTTTTAGACCTCCTGTTTTTTTAAGGCTGACAAATTGTCAGAACATACAAATATTGAACATTTTTACAAAATTATTGGCTCCTTAGTTTACTGAATAGAATCATCCGTCATCATATATAAAGATATACATGAAATTTTGGAATTTGGCAAACAAACAAAACAAACATACCTGCTTGGTAAACTATTTAAGGCACATGTAATCAACTTTATGTAAACTCGCCCTGTAAATCTCCACCTGACCACTAGATGGCGATGTCCGACAACTCGGAACCCTCCAGTGCTAATCATCGCACAATAGCCACAATGCACCTGTCTTCAGATCCAAAGGACAGGTGGAACACGCTCCCTGTCCACCATCACACCCGGAAGGTATCAAGCTCTTCGGCCTCAACATTACAAGGAAATTATTTTTCTTATAAAGTTTTAGGCTGCTCTTAAAAGAAATCGCCCAATTTGTGGAGAGTTTTATAACAATTTGCTCCTCCATATACAATATGTGGCTCGAGGCACTAACTAATGACTGACTACTGTATTACTATACATGCTTTTATCTATATGGCCACAACTGTTCCTAAAAAATGAATCAACATGTCTGTAATAGTCATTAGTTTAGTTCACTGACCTTTATTCTGTTTCTAATCGTGGCAGAGCAATTTCAGGCAATAGATTTAGTTTAGTCAACTAAATAACTTCTATTTGTTTGTTTGTTTGTTTGTTTACCGTTTATTGTCACTGGCTGCTTTGGCTGCTGGTAGGTACCCGATTAGCCAATGGAAAAGTACCATAAGTAGTCCACTGCCTCCTCCCTTATCCAAATCACCCCCCCTCCCCCTCCCTGTACTGTAATTGCTATGTTTGGGTCTACCCCGTGTCCCCTCCGCTCACCCACTGTCTTGTCCTCCCGGAGAGAGGCGGGGAGCGCTCACACAGCCTCTCAGCACCACCGGTCTCAGCTCTGCTGGTGCGTCCCGTTGCGCACAGCACAGCACAACACAGCACAGTTTCCAACAGTGCACACTTCACAAAGCGCGCTCCGGATTTCTCCAAACCTCGGGGGCGGCCGGTGGGAAAGATAACAACAACTTTACGAGTCAATATGTTTCATGTCTGGATGACAGATGATCGGTGACAGGAAGATTCGGGGGAGTTGAGGCAAAGCAGGGACACACGGACGAGTCTTTGCCCCCCCCCATCCGAGCAGTTTGCGCAAGGTGATAACAGCAGAGGCTTCTGTTGTGGCTGCTTTACCGGACGGCCACATTACATGGATTTCTCCAGTAGTTGTCACTTATGATGTCACCTATTACTCTTTGAGTTGCTACTTCAGTCAGTGGATCATTTTGAGAGCGACAGGATGAATTCGCAGACCGGGGCAGTTCTGCAGAAACAGACGCTCCTGTGGCTCGCTATAGGTGAGTCTCAAACACTGTGGATGCATTGACGTGTGTAATGAGGACATAAAGGGGAATTTGGCTAAAATATAGTCTCCTGTTGGAAATGATCATAAGAGAAATCAACAAAGGGTGCACTTGTTTTGTTTATGGAAGCGTAAAAATGTGTGTAAAAATGTGTTCTGCTTTCATTCACATCCAGAGCGAAAGAGTGGAAAATCCATAGCGTATTCATGTTGTTATTTTAACTTAGGTATGTGAATTTCAGCAGGCATAAAAGATATTTGTCAAGGTTAAATGAATTGTTCCCTACAACAAAGTAAATATAATATTGCGCCAGGGGCTGGTGCGTCTGTGTTACTTAATATTCTGATTATAATAATCTTTAATAATTGGATTAGTCGTGACGCTGATGAAAAGCTTAATTGTGTTTCCCACTTAATCATTATTAAATTGATAACTTGACCTGTGGGTTTTTCAGGATATCAAATTTACTTTAGTAACTTGCCAGTTTTTAGGTATAGTGTAAACATCATGATCTTTGTGTAAACTGGAGCAGCAGAGCAGCTGGGAAGTGATATTTTTCCAAGGTGGAAGTGGCTACAGACAGGGAAGAGTGTGAGGGAGACTGCAGCTGATTGGCACACCTTTTTACACTTGTTTCTTTTATCCAAAATCAGTGGATCTGTATAAATAAAAAACAACATCCCCATTCATTCTTTCAACTAAGACAAACAGGGATGTGTACAAGTATGTATTAATTAGTGGATAAATGTTTTAGATAGAATATACTGTAGATGGATGGACAATTTAAAAAACTTTAAAGTCTTCCTCCAATCCAAAAATATGTTTTTCTTCTTGTTCCTACAGTTGGATGTTTGAGCTTCACCGTGCAGAATGATGTATGTGCAGAGTTTGACAGTAGAAGGCTGTTTTTACATTCATCTGCTGGAGGGGAAAAGTTTCTCTGTGCTCGTCTTAAATCAGATTTTAAGGGGCGGCCCTACAAGCATGATTTGTGACATCACAACTAGTTTGGAAACAAATCCTGGTCCAGTATGCAATTTACACATAAGTGTAATGTGGAAACTTTGTCCAGTGCACATACACTGAGAATGGATTTACAGTGAAGGAGGAGAAATCTTGTGTCCAGCAGTAAAACTTCTGAAGTTAAATATATTTGCATCTTCATAGATTCTGGAATTTTAAATGAAGAAGTGGATGTTATGTTAAGGATTTTAACGTGGTAATTATACTTTTTTGTGGAAAAAACATATCAGACACATATTATTCTTCCAAGCAGAGCATAGTGGTTTTATTTGCCTTAAGACATATTTGGAGGGAATCTCAAAAAATAAACAATTAAAGAAATGACAAAAGTACGTTTTTTGTGAATATGGTCATACACCTGCTTTTTTAAAAAAAAAAAAAAAAAAAAAAAACTACAATTAACACTCACCTTAGAGCATAGACTGTAAAAAAAAAGGATGTAGCCACCATGACATCACCCATTGGTTTGTGGACTTCTGTTTTGTTGCTTTGAGTTCAGCATTTTTCCTGTCGCCATCTTGGATTTTTGGAGCCAGAAGTGAACATGTTTGGACGAGAGGGTTGAGCTGACCCTAATGCTAGCTGCTAGTTTGGTTCGTGTGGTGCATTTAGTCTATGGTTATGCTAATACTAATGCTAATTTTGGCTAGTGAAAAATAGGCTTGAAAGAAAATGTACTTAAAAAAAAAAACTGAACAGCCAACTCTTTAGAGGGTCTTGTAGAGTTTTTTAGGTGACGAAAATGTTAAAAATTAACTTTTATGAACTGAAAACACACTGAAGTAGCGACAGCTACACCTACACTCCTATTCTAATCTGGGGTTATAATATGTAACGTAAGTAACCAACAATGTGGCTGTGGAAGCAACTTGTCAATCAAGAGGTAGCCACACCCTAAACCATACGTTGCTTTATCATCTATTTTACTCTAAATGGGACCATAAAAACTAGCAACTGAGACTATAAACACATCAGGAAATGTTTACTGAGGTAATAAATAACGTGAGAAGTAGGGTCATTTTCTCATAGACTTCCATACTATCAGACTTCTTTTGGCCATCAGAGAGAATGCAGGTTTAAGGCACTTCTGCATTGGCTTCACTTTTCAGACCTGGAGCTTGCCGCTTGCCTTAGAATAATCATCTTCTCAGTGACCTGACTATGGTGTGGGCTCGAAACAAGACACACATTTAGGCTACACAAGATAACATTACAGCGCCCTCTAGTGTTGTTGTGAAAACTAGACACACTTAAACAAACAAACAGCATCTAATTACGTTCGAGTGTTAAAGCTCTCTAGCTGCTGTCATAATTATGATTCTTGGCCATCTGCGCAATGGAGGAAGTCAGGTGACATTATTATAGAGTGATTAAGTCTGCAGTGAGAGGAGGTTGAGGTGGATGAGTGGGTTAACAAAATGTGGGAATCTGACACTGGAGATTGTTGTTTGCTTCCCGTTTCTTATCAACAGTCAGTGCTGTTATATTTTAACCACAATTGTTCCCTAAACTTAAACAAGTGATTATTGTAACCATGACATAACTTTAGTCTCCACCAAGTTACCTTATTGCAATGGCAGTCATTTCTTTAAACTTTGTGTAACTTGTGTGCACTTGTGTAATATTATCAGGTTATTATCAGGTCATGGCAATCATAGGCTTACTGTTAAGGCATTTAAATTCAGTGAACATATTATTTCTAGTTGAGATGTAGGGCAGGTTTATTCAGTTGGAAGGATTATAAAGACATTATTAGCAGCAAGCCCAAGAGAATGTGCTTGATATTTGTTTTCTTTCACATGAACAAACATTAAGTCTAGAGATATTGGTTATATTACACACGTACCTCTCAGTCTAGTCAGTCTAGGAAACATCATTTAAAAAAAGGAATAGAAAATGAATATGCAGCTGTTTGCAGTTGTCAACAAAGAACTGCTGGCGATATGTTTCCCACGAGAGCAGCTCATGGTGGAGGTTGACTAATCTTTAAAGTCCGCCTCCAGTCAAAAATGTGTTTTCTTATTGTTCCTTCAGTTAGATGTTTGAGCTTCACCGTGCAGAATACAGAGAGATGTTAAGGCTGTTTTCACATTCATCTGCTGAAGGGGGGAAAGTTTCTCTGTGCTCTCCTTAAATCTGAGTTGAAGGGGTGTACCTACCAGCATGATTTGTGACATCACAACTACTTTGGAGCCAATCAAGGGCCAGTATGCAATTGACACAAGTGTGATGTGGTAACTTGAAGCCTCCTGTGCACATACAGTGAGAATGTGCTTCACAGTAAAGTAGGGAACATTTGTTTCCAGCAGTGAAACTTTTGAAATGAACAATATTTGCATATTCATAGATTCTGAGAGCATATTAACCAGACATGAGCAGTTTATGAACATAGTAGTAGTAGTAGAGTAGTTTGGCAAACTCATGTAAATAACATTAATTTATTATCCACAGCTGTGCTGTCGTAGTGTGTTGCAAACAGAGAAACATTTAACACTTTTACGGCTTCTTTAGACATAAAAAACACAACTTTTGTCATTTGCACTCTTACAAATCACAATTTTGATTTAAGAACAATTCATTTAAGAGCACCATTTTAGTAATTGTGCTTTTATCCAAAGCACTATTTGATTTTGTGCGTGTTTGAGAGGGCCCTGCAAGATCTACAAATGCAACAGATGTAATAACTACTGCAATGAGAGCTTGACAGAATACTGAACATTCTTTTGTAAAAAATTTCATCCCACGTTTCAGTTATTTGATTTCCTTCATAATACATTCCCACTAATACAAAATGTATGATAATACCACTTATCTGATCGAGACGTGTAGTTAAAAGTTAGAAAGTCTCAGTGAAGAGATCCAGTCTTATCCGTCTGATTTTCAGTCTCTAATCTCTTTCTCTGTTGCAAGCACACATACAGTACATTCACAGCCCTTGTAATTTTAGACTTGTAAAGAAATTGAGTAGACTTTGGTTAATTTCCTAACCCCTAACACTAACGCTAACCACTAAATGCTTTACCTTTGGCTGAACTGTAATGCAAACTCTATCCCTTCACCCCAAACTGAGCACTCAAGATTGTAGAGACCTACAAAAATGTACTTGTGTCCTTGATTTTGGTTTTTTTATTGAAGACAATCTGTACAACTGAAATACACACACACACTAGAAACACAAAATATGCACACCATGATGCTCTCCGACAAAGGTGTTCAGGCAAGCTTCCTCTGCTCTTTTGCCATTTGTTTCCAGTTACAAAGGCTCCATGTGGGTGTTCTATATTTACAGAAAGAGAAAGTTATGAATCATCACAGCAGCACAAGGTTGCCTCATTACCTACCTAACCTCACCACATTCCCATCTAAAACAGCATTTTTAAAAAGTTTTGCTCTGAAAAATAACTTTTTCTCGAGGACTTTATTTCCCAAGGTCCCTAAATGATTATCCCCATTCACGTGGTCCATTTACTGTCTAAGTTACTTTTATTCTGTCAGTCTTAGAGACACTTTTAAATTCTGACTTCACACTTTATGGAGCTGCTCCATACCAAAATAACCTCTTCCACTGAAATCATTAGAATCATTTGTGCCACGACAGAAGCAATTTTTAATTTTCTCTGGTAGTTTTTTGACCAACTTCAGAACGGAGAAAAGGAAAACAGTCTCTCCCATTGATGTGAAGGGACTGACACATAGACACTTTAATCATCCTCCCCTGACATGATCATCTTTCATCTGACATCTCAGAATTCAATTTGAATTCATTTGAAATAATATCACACATCAGCGACTCAGACGATGGTGAAATGACACAAGGGGGACACTTTGAGGAACGACCGGGGGGAAAACATCTGGCAATTCTGACAGTTTCACTGGAAGGACTGAATATCCTGTAAGCAAATCAAAATGATTGGCACAGTGTACTCCATCTAAAGTGTGAGGCTCAGAGTGGGTCATTGAGCAATGTTTGGTAGGTCCCCACATAGCGTGAATGGGCTGTTACTTTCTTCTTCTGAAAGATCATGGTTTGGTTTAAAATAAGTACTTTGTTGATGTTAGGGAACCATTGTGGTTTAGAAAAATCAACATTTACTTGTGGTTGGAAACAGGAAACAAACAACAGTCTCCTGTGTTAAAGCCAGATGTGTTGTTGACCCATCCATCCATTGCAAACTCTTCCCCATGTGGACGTTGTCACTCTATAATAATGTCACCTAATTTCCTCTTTGCACCAGTCATAATTATTATGGCCACTAGGGGGCTTCTCTCACTTGAACATAAATATATGTTGTTTTGGGGCGCTGCATAAACAACCGATCCTATTGTTGTTCAGAGGACAGTCTCCAACTAGCTCTTATTTGGGCTCCACCAACTCTTAAGAGAAATATCTGGCTCTTTAGCTGCTAAATATTCTACTATGTTCACTAGCTAGTTGCTAACTTTGTCTTACTGCCGTTTGGTGCTAGACAGCAAGTGTAAAGATTAGCTTTTAGCTTTTTTGCTGACATCAATGCTGATGAAAGCAGTAAGATTGAATCCAAGCAGTAAAGTTATGGGATGTTAAACCAAAACGAGTTGAAAGATGCTAAAAAAAGCTCCGTAGAGCTGAAGGAAACGGTGGAGTTGGGTGAAAATTCTTTGTGGGTTCGTCACTACAAGCGACTTCTCCCACATTACACAGTCATTTCATCAATTGTTAATATAAAATAATTGATTAGAGCAGCTTTATGAACACATTTTTGCACGAGTACAAGGATTTTGTATTTTGCCCCCATTTTTTATTATGTAGTTGATCTAAGAAGGATATATAGGAGGAATGATTACAGCAATCAATGGGCCTCATGCAAGAACCACCCATACAGGTTTGTTCCTAAGAGACATGTATGAGAAAATATGTGGAATTTATCCATTTTACATACTTAGCATTTTCTCTCAGGTAACAAAGTTATGAGTGGTCCAGACCCATCATACTAGTCATGAACAAATAGTTTCTGTTTTTTTTCATAAAGGGAGAAACACTTGTTCTACTGTTCTGATAACATGTCGTTGGTAGCCGTATTAATATTTTCTATTTGCTACTGACACTCACCCACAAACAGAGCGGAACATGTAGCCTCATATCACAAAATTTTGGGGCGTTGATTATGTTAATGATCAAGTGTCATGAACATGCACCTTCTCATGAACAGGTGGCATTCATCAGGTCGAAATGAACAATTTGCGACAAGTTCGGGCATTTTAGAGGGTTTATTGAATCTGACGTGAAACACTCATATGAACCAAACTCACAAAGAAAGAGTGTTTTAGGATAAGAATACCTAAATGTTCTTGCATGAGACCCATTAAGGTTTTCAACTTACATATGGCATGAAAGTACTGTATCAAAATGGAACCTATTCTTTAAGTCAGTCTTTGTATTTCCAAGGTTTTTCTCAGCATTGAAAAGTCTCAGACAGGAGACAGGAAACAGGAGACAAAATACAGGGTTCTTGATGATGAAACGGTACATATTTCTTTAATTAAGCGTTTGTTGCATCAGTATAGAGTGGTTGACTGTTTATCAAAAGCTACTTGTTGCCAGTTAGATATTGTAGCTGGTTGGCCGACATCCTACTGCACCAGCAGGCAGGATTTTTTAAGCCAACAATGTGAACACGAGCAAGCAGGAGGGGATGAGGGGGAGAGAGACAGAGAGAGAGCAGTTAACCCCCAATTGCTACACAGATTACAGGAGTCTCTGATGTTGCCACCAGAAACATATTAATTTCTAATTTTCCCCAGTCCCCAGTGAAGCTCTCATCTATCATGGATGCAAGGATTTTATGAAAGTATCGGGCTCTCGCTGTCTCTGTTCTGCTTTGACAGAGGAGCACTGGAGGGGCATTTCTGGTGTGAAGGACTCAAGGGGACGTTTTTAAGAATCTCCATAAATCAGTAGGGAGAGAGAGAGAGAGAGAGGGAGAGGGAGAGGGGACAATGAGAGCAAGTAGAGGTCTAACAAGACAGAGAGAGATAAATGAGGTAGGTGGGGCTGGATTGTGAAAGTTTTAATAGTGCTGATATATATCTGTGTCTGTTACATACAGTGTGTGTGTGTGTGTGCATCCTGTGTGACAGATCCGCCCACTGGACTTTCGCTAATTAGATAGAGGGTGAATGAGGGATGAAAAGAGGAGAAGAAAGCAAACAAAAGTAGCCATGCCTCCTTTCGATGGAGCTATTTTTCATGTGTAATATTAGATACTCTTCCTCTCCCTAGCGAGTCTCTTTGTGGTCAGTTCTCTCTTCCTATGGAGACTTTCCTATTAGGCAGAGGTAAATACAGATGTTCAGCAAGTGACAAAATAACAACAGTCTTTCAAGCTTAAGTGAGATGTTTTCTGCAAGCAAAGCCCACAAAAGACAGGAAATTCAAATAATGACCCAAGGTCATGGTTATGCACTGCGCTGAGGATTGTCGTTATCCAGCTTTTGAAATCCTGTGGTGCAGTTAGCTGCAGTGAAAGCAGTTTACTGCACTCCAATCAATAGGCTCACCAATGGAAGAATTATTTCTAACTTTGCTACAAAAATCCTATGTCATACTCTTTTGAGAGGATTAGTGAGCCCAACGGCCCAGACATAATTGGTGAGCAGTAGAAACTGTTTTATGTCTGTCTAAAGTCATGAGGAGAGAGAAATTTAAGGGGTGTTGAAATTGTCTGGCATCACTACTGCTAACACAGACTGTGAACAACTCCTCCTAATTAGTTGTTGATCACTGGTAATGCTGGAGGACATCAACCGTCTCTCTCTCTGCACAAACGCTTTCTACATGAACAAACCACCCATTGTGTGCGCGTGTGTTCACGATCCACTTAACTCAGTTATTGTAACCCACTCACCAAAAGAATGTTGATATAGAACAATTTTGGAAAGCCCCAGATTATGTATTATGTGTTATCTGTGATGAATGGTTTTATTTGTTGATTTTTTGACCACTTGGTTGCATAGGAACAAGCTGTAAATTCAACACTGACATATTATTACCTCATTACGTGATAAGGCGAACTTGTTAAGCAGTTGCCTATTTACACATCCAGCAAAAACAGAGCAACATAAGCATTCAATTGGAGTTGTACTTCTGGTCACCTGATGAATGTAAGTCCAATATTCACTCTACTCGTTTAGCTTAATTTTGGTCTCAGCTTTGTCTGTCTACAGATTGTTGTTGGTCAGGTAGCATACAGTGGGGTTTTTAGAGCTTTTATGCTGACAACAGCTGCCTTCTGCATCTGGAAATGACGCTGATGAAACTGAAACAAACAGTAAAGTTGTGAGCCGTAAAACAGATAGTCAGGTTATCACTATGGGTGAACCCTTATTCATTTGATCCATTGTTATTATAGAAATACTGATTAGTGCAACTTAAAAAAAAACAACAACATTATTGGCACCAAGGTGAGAAGTGTTCATCAAATCTTTTCAACACACTAAAATGTCACACTGCTTCCTGTATTGGCACTCACTCATCCCCACTAAAAAGTCCACTTTTATAGTTATAGTATAATTCTAAAACAGTTAAGTAATTCATAATTTAGTCTTAAAGAAATAATGACAAATGCCCATTGCAATTACCAAAGCTCAAAGATTTTCAAGTCTGATCAGCAGTCAAAAAGACCTGAAATATTTATTTCAAAACATTATGAAACAAAGAAAGGAAATCAAATCTTTTAAAGTTGTAATTTTACTTGATTTAAACGACTAAAATTATTTGTATCCAAATCTATTAATTTGTTTGTACTCATTAATCAAATGAGTAAAAATGTATAGAATAAGCCTGTATGTCTGCTAGTATTATGCTTTGAGTGACTCTGGTTGTATGAAATAATATATGCATGTTTGCATTTGTTTTATTATGTATTATGGAGAACATCACAAGCTCATTGCAGGTGTGTGGGTTTGCAATTGTGTATGTGTATATCCATTATATCAACCCCTGTATGAAGGAATGTGCCACATTTTTCTATTATAAGAATAGAATCAGAAACTGTGAACATAACTCCTCTTCATCTAAATCCACTTATCCTGTTTATCTGGGCCTTTGCTCTCTTACATGACATACTGTATAACCTTACATAACAGCGACATAGTGAGCCTGTCGCAGTGGCTCAGTCAACTAGAGCATCAGGTTGGAAATTTCTTTGAAGGAGTTTTTCTTTTATGGTATTTCTGCTTCACAGAAAGAACATGATGACGCGTCAAAATGGTTGTGTGCAAGATTTAAGCCCGCAACGTCAAGAGCTTGTGACATGCAGTCATGCTCAGAGCCACTAAAAAGCCTGAAAGGGATTTCTCCAAACATTTATCTAACCAGACTGGTCAAATAGTAACACATTGGTATTTATAGCAATGACCCGAAGGAGGAGGGGATGAGGCATGGAGACGTGTATGTACTGCTTGTAGTTGGGAGCTCACTGATTCTTGAGACTCTTGGCAAAAACATGTCCCACTA
Organism: Thunnus thynnus; assembly: GCF_963924715.1. Taxonomy (NCBI): domain Eukaryota; kingdom Metazoa; phylum Chordata; class Actinopteri; order Scombriformes; family Scombridae; genus Thunnus; species Thunnus thynnus. The sequence continues at coordinate 10,087,966 of NC_089527.1, read as the reverse complement.
AGAAAAGTGTTAATTCTGTTTAAGTATATGTGATTATATGATAGCAAAGTACCCATAAAAATCCTCAGAGAAGAGATTATTGTTTCAATTTGGCAAAAAACAGTGAAAAAAATGATTTGAATGTATAATATATACCAGATTAAAGAGTAGAGTGAAAAACCTCCTAAAACTAAAAGCAGTGGATTTTCAACAATATTTACTTTTATTTTGCGGTTGCTCAAAATGTGTCCAAAGTTTGCAACAAGGTCACACAAGCTCCTGTAAGTTTGCTGTTTTTTCCATAATTTTTACATATTATATTGATGTTGCTACTGTCACAAGCATGATGTGTCAACACTGTCTCTTTTGTATAGAAAGAATTACTTTAAATGACATAAAATGTATGTAGTTTTAAGTAGAGGCCAGAGGCAGCTAGCAAATGTAAAAAAAAAGTGTCAGGTTGTCTGTTTGACGGTGGTGACACATAGTTTGACAGTGTTGACAATCATCCTCAGTGGAGGCTTGAATATAATTTATGATCACAATAAATACTAGTATGGCTTATAATATTTAATTAATCTCTTTATTCATAATATACATAATTTCTCCTTTATTTCTTCCACACACAGGCCAACACTATTTCCTGTACCTCCAGAGACTAAAACCATCATTTTAATAATTAACTTTCTTTTTAACTTTTCTGTTTCTCCAATACAGATGATTTATTAAAGTAATGGTCTCTTTAAAATTAAAAATGTATTTTTTTCATGTCCAAAGTTGTTATGTTGTGTATTTAATGCTGATGATAAAAGTTACATAATGTAAAAGTTTTTTAAAGGAGTACATGTGAAATAGTATTAAAAAAAATGAACAGAAGAGAATAGTCAACATTTAACGGTACATATGTGTATCTATGGTGTAGAGACAATGATTTATAAGCTCTAAATAGGAATAACATGCTTTTTATTGTTTCTGATGGTATTAAGAATAACTAAGTAATGACAGGACACATATTTTATAAAAAAAAATCAGGAGGTTACAGTGAAATATTGCCTGATTGCTGAGACCTTGTTCTATAAACATAAAAGTTTAGATTTGTTAATATTTCACCTTTTTTCTGTTCAAAATTAAAACCTGTTTTATCCAAATTGTCAAGAATCAGTAAGCTATCTTTGATGGCCACAGTCACCACTAAGCTGCTCATTTGGAGCAGTTTAGTGACTTCTTGGCTGCAGTACAACTGGTACAACAAACTAGTAAAACAAAAGTCGGTACATTTATTCAGAGATAGATCCTATTCCTACAGCAGCCTTTAAATCCAACTCTATAGCTAGACAAGAACATTCATACCTTTTGATTATATTCATTTGACAACATTTTTTTGTCTTCTTGCCAATGCTATTTTTTTTCTAAAATTCTTACTCTACAATATTTGAACATGGCAGCTACTATATGGTTAAGGTTAGGGAAAGACTGTGCTTATGGTCAATAAAAAGACAAATGTTAATTGTGACAGGATAGAAGCATGACAGTCAGACAAGCTTCATGTCCAACCATCACCCCAACTTCCACTTTACTTTCTACCTTTCGACATACACGGCATACTACTTCCTGCATTCACATTCCTGGTACCAAAGTGCTTAACGTTGCAGACAAAGTTCCAGACATAATAAAATCCCACCATGAAGTAGATAGCATTATTTATGTTGGCAGGAATGACACTCCTAGGCAGCAGTCTGAGCTTTTAAAGTGTGATTTCGCCCACTTTAACATACTAAAAACATCCAAAAGTATAATCTCTGCTCCAATTGCCACATTTAGCTGTGGAATGGGGCGTTTCAGCAGACTGATTAGCCTGAACACCTGGCTGCCTTCTGCTCGTGATGCTCTCGGTTTGGATTTTATTGATTTCTTTAATGGGAATGGGGGTAACTTTTTGGCCCAGATGGTCTCCACCTGAACAAAGCTAGAGTTTGGATGCTATCTGGCAATTTAACATACAGGCGTTCCTCACAGAAACCAACCATGCTACCTCGTGACTTTCATGAGCGGAAATGACTGGTCCGTCAGAGACTCCCTATTTGTTTGGTTTTACATCTACATTTCTATCAGGCTTGGACCACAGATATTTTCAACATCCCTGTGATAATCACTTAGAGATGCCCTGTGAGATTTTCAGTCAAACAATCTGATGCATGTCCCAGGAACCTCGTCACTGTTAATGAAGCCAGCTCTAAAATCGACTACTTCTGGGTAGCACTCATCACTTCAGACGCTAATTTAAATGATCCACAGGTTTTTAAGTGGTTTTGGTTTCTTACATCAAAATATACATAGTTTGCTAAGTCATAACAAATATGATCACTTAAGTATCCTATTATCGCAACTCATTCAGATGTTATTATTTTAGCAGAGACTTGGCTGAAAAAGAGATTGATAATCAAAGTGTTTCTTTTAGTGGTTTCAGTATTTTCAGAGCAGATATAGCTGGTAAAGGAGGTAGTGTGGCAGTATAATTAAAATCATATTTCCCTTGAGCTGACGTCATTCTCAATTCCTAAATATTTGGAATGTATTTCCTTGAAAAATGATCTGGGCAGAATAATTCAGTAATAGTAATTGGTGTCTACAGACGTTGTTCTGCCCTTCAGAAGCCCTAGAAAAACTGGCTGAATCAATTGCACCATTGATTGATCGCGAGGTGATTATCCTTGGCAATCTCAATTTAGATTGGTTTACCTCAGCTCTTATAATCTTAAAGAACTTTTTTTACAATCTTAATTTTACACAACTTATTTCGAAACCCACTTGCCCCAACCTGAAGGATTTCTCTAAGTCAAGCTTAATTTTAATATTATAAAAACAGAGCACAGAAATATTCTGCCTGTGGTGTATTTGACCTTGGTGCTCGTGATCACTGCCTGATTGTTTGCATTAGAAATGTGAAACAGAGGAAAACTAATTCACACACACACACACACACACACACACACACACAAAAATTAATGACCAGACTTTTTCTTCAGTCCAATCGCTGACACTATCAAAATCCCTTATCCTGAACTAGCTTTAAGTTGTTTTACTGATGTTTTAACTTAGTTTTAGATAAGAATGCACCTTTAAAAAAAAAAAGAACAAAATGTAGCTCCACTCCCTGGTTCACTGTTTCTGGAATAAAATAAGGTAGAAAGCTCAGAAAAGCTCTGGCTAGGCGCACCAAAGACCCTTGTGATTGGCTTGCCTTTAGACAGTTGAAGAATAAGTGCACTGCTGCTGTCAGAAAAGCCTAAACTGACTATTATCTGCACTCCTTTACTAATTGCTCTTATAACCCCAGTAAATTCTGGAACAATCATTTCGCTGTATCTTGTCATTTATTTGACAGTCTTAGTGTTGGAAGAACATAGATCATCTTTCCTTGATACTACTGCTGAAGTAAACTACTCCTTTAGCTTATCTCCTGTCTCCAGGAGGATGGTAGCTGATGCTTTATGCAATACTGATGTGAAAAAATCAATGGATGATGACAAACAGGAGCCATTTGCTTTGAAATTATCAGCACAGCTACTTTCTGAATATAAAACTCATATTTTCAATCTTAGCATTACCTCTGGCATCAGTTGAAGACTGCCTATGTTCTTTCTCACCATAGAGGAGGTAGCAAATCTGAATTAAATAATTATCGTCCAACTATCTGGTCTTGCAAAAATACTTGAGTCATGTGTTAATGAACAGTTGAAATTATTATTATCTGCATTTCAGTACAGTTTCAGGCCTAAAAAAAACACTGTGCTGTTCTTTTTATTGATTTAATGAAAGGTTTTGACACAGTTGACCACTCTCTGCTTTTACAATGACTTGCCTTCTTTGGGTTTTGACAATGCTAGCTGCCTGTGGTTTCAGAATTATCTCTCTGATAGGTTGCAGTGTGTCAAGACAGGTAATATCCATTGCAAAAAGGAGTTCCCCAAGGTTCTGTCCTTGAACCAGTCTTATTCACTATTTATATACACAATATTACCTCTTCATTGTACAATTGCAACTTCCATCTTTACGCAGATGACACTGTCCTTTATTCCTGTGGAGATTCTATTCAGTTAGGAAGATCTGCTTTCTGTTACTGTGTCGTACATACCTGTAATATGCCTCAAAAAAACTTCAAGTTGACCTCATTAATACTGCTGAGTCAATCTTGTTCTTATTGTTTTATTTATTTATTTGTCTAATTGTCTTTTACCTTTTAGTACCTTGTTTTTAATTGATGTAACCATGTATTCTGCCTTTATTGCTACCTCCTTGCTTTCTTGGGTGATTTTAGTGTGTCTGCTCCTTATTGTCTGTCTGTACCTTGTCACCATTGTAAATGAGGGTTCTCCCTCAGTGTGTTTTCCTAGTATTTAAATAAATAAAATGATGGTGATGATGATGAACATTGCCATTGGAGGTAAATAGTGAGGTGCAAATTTGCCAAATATGGACGTGACTTCTGGGCTGTAAATCTATAATCATTCTTAGGGTGGCAAAGTACCTGAAATTGCATTTATTATTTCACTCTGAGACAATCAGGTCTCCACCAATATTTAAAATGATATACTGGCTCCTATCAAAAAAGGGATACTTACTTGGGACCCTAAATATTACATTTCTTAAATAGCATTGATTAGACATACAAAGATAATCAGATATGAAGTTAGAGACAAAGCAGGACATTTTGCTGGTTTCCTATTGGAAATGTCTTCAAAGAATCCAAGTGTGAAAATTAAGAGCCTGAAAGACCTAACATATACAATTCCTTCAACTGTTACATTTTTAATGTACAGGACCCATTAATTTTAAAGCTGACATGAATTAAATTAAGTGTCTGGAATAGCTGTTTTCATCTAAAAAATATATTTTATACTGTGACGTGCTCATCTAGTATTCTATGGTAATTTGATTGGTGTTTAGTTCATATTCCTGAGGGTATTAGCTGATTTGAGAATATACAATAAATCTAATCTTAAACCCTCACTTATCTATGGTAACATGAGATCTGTATACTGTGCTGTACTGTATTGTATTACATTTATGAACTCTCTTAGGAGGAGAGATAGGTCCCTGGTGTGATTTCATGTTCAAGGGATTTCCGGAAAGAGCATGCCTGAAGAATCAAGGCATTCAGTCTATACACATATCGTCTGAGGTCAGGGATTTGAACTGATGACCTTTAATTCCTCCGTTCTGCTTGTGACAGTGGCTTCAGATTCCCAGGACACAGCACCATTATGCCATGTGATGCTACAATGAACTCTACAGATCTGATTTCACACCCTATTTGTCCGCGGAAATCCTGTCTCATAAGTCACATTTAAAAACAACCCATGTAAGAAATTTATGTAGGATTTTCTACATAGGCTTCAAATGAAAAGGTTTATAACAGCTGGATACACTGGAACTCCAATGAATTGCCTTCCTTCAGCACTTTTTGATTATTCTTCTCTGCTTCTGGTGCGTAACTTACCAATTTACTCGAAGGGATTTAGTATCAAATTGAGCAAAGACGCGCAGAAAATCCCAAATTGAACCAAATGAAAGCAACCGTTTTGTTTTTTTTTACATTGACATTCAAATTTATTTATTTATTTCAAAATTTAAATAGAGAATAAGCCCCAAAAACAAGAACAAGTAGATTTAAGTTGGACAAGCAACTAAGTCTTGAAGTCATTTATTATTGATCTGAGTGAGTTAGAAAAATTATTCCAATCTGATGGTGCTTTAAACTTAAAAGCATGTCTCCCAATTTCTTTAAAGATTCTAGGCACAAAAAAAAGGATGTTGATGTAATGTTTGCTATGATTTAGTACTAATTTCAGCAGTGGTAGGCCTACCCATCATCCCCTTAGAGCACTAATATTCACTATTTTGTTAGGTGCCTAATTGTGTGTTATACATTGGTTAACTGTATAAATTGTTAAATGTAATTCTTGTGTATTTCTGTTTATCATTTATAGAAAACTATTATCGTCAGAAGCCTCGTCATCTATTGCTCTACATATGTGCATGGTTGCAATAAATGGCTTAAACAGAAACATCAGTTGTCCTTTCTACATTCTTATCGATGTACTATGGTGATGTTTAAACTCCTGTGAATCAATCCTAGAGACAGACTCTACAATAAGGCAATAAGGCCATTAAATCCAGGGAGTTTAAAATTCTACTCTGTATCACTGTGCTATTCAAACCAAGATAGATCTGAGCAATAGTTTCAACAATACACTGCATCCCTCTTGATAACGAGAGGAGTTTAATCTCCACATTGTAGACGCTGGTAAATCTAGACAAATAGCCCGTCGCTCCACACTGATGATCACCTGATTTTACGGCTCATATGTCTGACGGTCCTGCCTCATATATCACTTTGACCTCAGGTAATAGAGGTGCCTCATCATCTTCACACGCTTTACTGTTCTGGCTGCACATCCTGTTTAATGTTAACCTCATATAGAAATTAAGAGATTAATAAGAGCACTCATCCCCTCCTTCCACTTCTCTTTGTCAAATTGATCTTTCAGAAATATGAGATGTAACTAAATTAGCATCGCTTAATGTCATCGATTGGATGATGATTTTTCTTCCCCATTAAGTCCCTCTTTCTGCATGTCTTTCATGCTCTCTCTCTCTCTCTCTTTACCTCCCTCTCATATTCCTATAAATGAGATAAAAAGGTGAATAGCCCCTGAGCTCTTCTCTATTGTAAAGGCTCTCCTTTGCCTCCTTTTCTCCTCCAGATTCATCTGTTTTATAACTGGTCATGACTGGTGTTTGCATGTCTGTGCCTTCAGATGTGTGTGTGTGTGTGTGTGTGTGTGCAGTATATACAGTATGTGTGTACACTTGCAAAGCAGTAACCCGGTTTTTCACTGTCACGCCTGAACAGATAATGAGCAGCGTTGAGGCACTGCTATTCAGTGAAGCGTGTGTGAGAGACTGATGTGTATGTATGTGTGCGTGCCCTGTCCATAGTGGAAGACACATTAACAATTATCCAGGCCCCTTGGAACCAACAATTATTTCAGCAACTACGTGCCACACACACACTCACACACATTATTTTATGCTGTCATACTTAATCCCAGACAATGGGATACAGTCTCCCACACACTTACATAGACAAACCACAAAGGAATGAGTACACACAGTCTCACACATTCCCCATATGTGTGAACACAGTCATGTGAAGCATCAAATGAATCAGACATGCTCTTGGATGTCATAGCGGAGCCCTTAAGCAAGACACCCAATGCTTAGTTGATGTCATGCCGATCAATTGTTAACGAGGGAAGCTGTGGATTTGTATCTACATACACAGCTGACATTTAAGGCAGATTTATATGTATAGTATAATATATATATATATACAGCACCTCTTACAATACATACAGGTGCATGATGCACTATGCACCCTGCACTTGTTTAGGTTTAGGCTAAGAACACTTTGGATTATATCGATTTTGGCCCTTTAATAAGTGTGCTGGTGGTCATTTTGGCAATTTTTGCTCCCTTAATAAGATTTGAAGATTTATAGTAGACTTTGATGTCTACTGTGTGGGTGTTTATTGCAGCTGTGATTGGCATTTCACTCACCTGCTAGATTGTTGCAATATACATTTGTAAAATTAAATTTGTTGCAATATACATTTGTTAATGTAAATTTAACATTACTTAACTACGATACCTGCCCTGTTAGCACAGTTTAGCTAAAGTAGCTAATGGGTGTGCATCGATCATCGTTCCCAATGAGGTAGGGTTGGCTTCGATCCAAGGCATTTTTCCACAGCATGAAAGGCAACACCCTGCACTCCTTATTTGGAAGGTCCTGGCTCCACAAGGAAAAGAGGGTGCTAACTATAAGCAACAATACTGGACTTCAAAACAGCTCAAATGCAAACAAATAGGTGACATTCACACCTCACAACTATGTATGTAACCTTAAAAATATTAATCATGCTTTAGTTGCCACTGACACTTTAGACATTATATAAAATAAAAAAACATCATCTGGGTGATGCACTTTTTATTGCAAATACATACAATAAACATTTGTAAATGAGTAGTTTATAAACACTCAGACTCACTTATTTACAAGCACTGTTGCTACCTATGACCTGTGTAATACGCTAACATTACATATTTGAAACCAAAAATGGTGCAATCAACATTTAATACTGCCTTCAAATGTTTAAATACTATGAAAATAATCTTCAAAAAGAGCATACCTGCATGTCTCAGTCTTAGTTTAAAAAAGGCTGCTTCTTGAAACCTTGAAATAAAAGACACATTTACGGTATGATACCTCAGACAGCTGTATGCTGACTGAGACTGTATTACCATATGCCAAGAGATGTTTGCTTTTACTCAAGTCCATTATTGTACCATACAACTTCATACATTATTAAGCATGTGGGATCCCATTTGGGATTAAGCTCCTAGTCCTTGCAGTGTTACTGCCATGCTCTTCCCATTAACCTATAAAACATACAGGCCCACAGGAAACCTGTGTAAGTTGTTGCAATAAAAGTTTAAACTGATCATAAAATGTCATCTTAACCTGCTGTACTTTTCACACATATTCAGTTCCCTCTGAGTGTCAACATTCAGCCTCACCTATAAACTGTTACATGGTGCAACCGCAATTGCAGACACACACATTGCATGACACACATGTCCCACCACAATCAGACGTCAGAAGACTGGGAATGCACATACTGACTTTAATATTCCCATAACATCTCCTACATGTGTTGTGCCAAGATAATCATTTATGTTGGCACCCTGACATTTAAAATGTGTACAATGTTTACAGAAATGGAATTCCTACTGTGATACAAATAACTTTGGTCTATAAATTAATTTCTGCTACCAACGCAAATGGTTGTCTGACGTTTTGGCTCAGTAAAAATATTTCACTTTTTGCTCCAGTTTTGTCAACGGTTTACTTGGACCTAGACTTGGCCTTGGACTCGTTTCAAGACGTGTTGGAATTGTTGCTGCTGTTGCCAAGTTTTCAGTTGTTGGAAGTTTAATATTTATTACAGAAAAAACTTTGGCACTGTCTCTGACAGTCTGTTTTCAAAAGGACTAACCCATGGGCAGACTTCTTTTCTTAATTATTTCAATCAACATACCATCTGCTCTTATCAGAGGAATACACTTTCAAAACTTTAACTCCAGTCAAGACAACAGACTTGACTTGAAAAAGTAAAAAAAAAAAAAAGCAACTTGAATCTGCACCAGTGACTCATGACTTAATTTTCACTTGAGCTTGATGGCTTGAAAGGCCTAAAGGTGTGTTCAGACAGAACATGAAGCGATTACATACAAAGTCAATGGAAAGGTGCAAGTTCCAACCTTTTCGATATTTATAAAACACATCAATAAGATAAAAAAACATGGATCAATATTTCACTGTTTTCAACACACTTTTAATCTGGAAGGATTGTATTAAGAAACTTGGAATTACCACATTCTTCCATCTATTCTCCATCAGAATCCTGATCTGAACAAACACTTAACATCAGTCAATATATGCAAATGGACAAACTTGGGAAAAAACAATGCAAAGATTTGTTTCATAAAAACATGCAATTTAAATTCGTTCACTGATTTAAGAACAGAATATGGCGTTCCTAACACCGATTTTTAAAAATATCTTCCAATGCGGAATGTTGTCTGCTTTGCTAAGAAATACTTCCATTTTGTAAAAATGATTTTCCTCTAACTCACCACTTAAATGTCCACATTAAGTTGGCTAAATCTGCAAACACATCTTTTTCTGTCAGTTTTGGCCCTCTGTCCAGACTTAAAAAAGCATTTTTCTTCCCCAAAAATGGAGTTTCTCCAAAATGGCCTCCAGAGTGTGTCAATCTGAAAACGCCGGCTTGGCGTCGTAGTGTGTATGGGGAAAACAGAGCTTTGTAGAAACGCTGTCATATTGGTGACAAAACAGATGGTGGCATTTCATTGTTTTTTATTGGCAGTTCACTGGAAGAGGAGGAAGAAGAAACACAACGACAATAACAACAATGGCAGACGGTTTCATGCAAGTGTTGTTCTCTTTAATGTCTACTTTGATAGCTTGTTTAGAGTTAAACACACCTGTTGACCACCTTTCTCTAGCTAAAATTGCTGTAATCTGCTTGCAGTAAACAAAATGTTAGGAAGCTGCTTCGGAAACGGAAAAACGTATACCATTTCTTTTTCGTTGGTTCTCTGTATCAAACTTGATCATCTGTCATCTGCACATGCCCAATAGGAGTAGAACTACCTGTTTTGGATGGAGGTATTTGCCCAAATGAACTGAAATGCCTACTATGTGGATGCATGTTGTGTCTGCATGAAAATGCTGTTTTAAAATTTAGCCAGCTTAATGCAGATGTATTCTGAGGTGGAGACATGTCCACATGAGTTGACTTGCTTGCAGTATTTGTGTGTAAGTTGTGCAAAAAAATTGCACTTATCCTTGGTGAATCTGCTTTATAAATGTGCAAAGATGGAAGAAAGAACTGGAGTTTCTGGCCAAAGGCTGAGTCAAACACAAAACACAGGCATACTCCCACCAACCCTGTCTCCTAGAAATGATGTTCATATACAGTTCAACTGCAACAGCAAATATATTTTGCAGGAAACTTAATGCTGGCTGAATTATGTTTTCTGTCAACATAATATGAAAATGAGAACGTATTTCACAAGTTGCAAAAATGTTGATACTGAACTTTAGACTGTATATGAAGATGGATGGATGATGTGAGGTGTCATGTCACTCATTGGTTTTCACTGGAGATGGTTTGAAGCCCAGAGTTGCTGCTTCCAGTCATTGCCATCTTTTCCTTTTGGAGCCAGGACCATTCAAACAAGGAGGTCCTGGCTCCCTATCTATAAGGTGTTGCCTTTTGCGCTCTGGAAACATGCCCTGCTATCTTAGACCAAAGCAAATGTTAGCTTAATGGGGATACCCAGCGCTGCACACTTGGGCCAATATTAGCTAACTAACACGCCAGATATCGTTACCAAGTAACATTACATTTATATAAATATTGTCTAAACACACCTTGATACTCTGTGTAATCCCAAATAAAAATAATCTTTTCTGGCACTAGCAGCAGACATTAAAGTAGTGTTCAAACTACCTCTATTAAGTAGTTTATTAAGAATAAGCCTATTATGCTTGTTTTGCTTTTGACTAAATAAATTAAACTTTGTGGTGGAATGTATATATGTAATATGTATCCACAGCATCAGAGTCTTATATTTCCTTCTTATACCTTTGGGTCCTTTCAGGAAAGGTTTTCTGGACAAACACCTTGCTATTGCACTGCAGTAATATGTATTATGGAAGCTTGCAAATGGTGTGTCAGGACATTTTTTCCTGTCACTTTGTCCTGTGATTGTACTGAGTCCAGATGATAAAAGCACACTTGTACTACTTCTCCTATTTTGACAATACTGCCATAAGTATAATTATTGGTGTGACTTTGATGAATAAGATTATGACTATATGCTCTCAACCTGTTGTATAACCATATCTCCAGATAAGAACATTACCCAGTCATTACACCTGATGCTGTTACAAGCCCTTTTGGTCTAATTTCTATTGGTCCTGTCTGGCAGCAATGATCAGATAATTATAGGCATGGAACAACCCTACATGATCTCCCAGAGTTGCCTGTCAACAGAAGAAAGCACTCTGGAGTAAGTAAATAGGATCATCCATATTTATCTCTTGCTCTGTTATACCTTGCCAGTCAGTGCCAGTCAACTGGAACATCTTAAAAATTCATCAGCCTTTTCACAAGCATGTAATGGGAATCCTGTCAGCCATGTATGAACAGATTACAGGTGTAATCTGAACATCTGATGAAAATTTTAAACTCGATCTTTGCAGGTGGGAGCAGTGGGGCGAGGAGGAAAAGGGGGATTCTGTAGATGTTCATGAGAGAGTGGAGAGACGAAGACAGACTAAGAATAGAAAAGCAGTATATGACATTAGTCGTATTGAGTAAGAAAGAGTCTCAAATTTAGTTATACCAAGGGAGCCATGGCAAGAGCGAGCAGGATAGAGTTATTGTTGGTTCTATATGACAGCCCCCTTACTTGAGCTATTATGCATTATGCAGATGAGTCGTGGCCTCTGCTAGCTATTCGTGTCGTGGCCTCTGCTATTAAATAAATGTCTGTTAAGTCACTAACTGTCGCCGAATGAGGTAACCCACTGTTGAAAGCCCTTGCATTTGCAGTATGAACTGGGTGTTGGCAGCAACTTTCCCACCATGCATTCAAATCAGCGGAGCTAATGCAACTGACTCACTCTTCATTCGCTTGTGTGTGAAGTGGCTTATGTTTTTTAAAAGCCTACTCTTATTGACTTTTTACTCACAAAGCTTTTATTGCACGTACAGTAACTGTCTCTCCTGTGCTGCGCTGTGTGTGCATCACACACACACATGGAGGGCTTAGCCCCGCCCCTCGCTGCTCCTCAGAGCAGAGGAGAGGAGACAAAGTAGCACGGCCATAAATGACAGCAAAACGCAGTAGAGACTCTTGCATTGAGCTGAAATGAAAGGAGTGCACATAAATTAGGTAAATAGCATAAATAAACAGTCACTGCTGCGTTTTGCTGTCATTTATGGTCATGCTACATTCTCTCCTGTCCACTGCTCTCTTGTGTTTCGATGTGTGTGTGCTGCACACACAGTAAACCGGATGAAGTACTTGAGTTGATGTCAGCTACACCTGTTATGTTACTGTAAGTGCAATCAAAGCTTCATGAGTAAAAAGCCAATAAGAATCATTTATTAATGTTATCCGCCGCAAAAGAACAACACACCTGCAATTACCACTTATCGCCATATGGTGCCGCCAAAGAGAACAAAACGGAGATCTTTGAGATTGCCACTTTAATTTATGACGTAACAGAGAGAAACATGAAGAGGCAGGATCAATCTGTACCTCTGTGCTATCTTTCTTCTTTCACGCTCTATTCTCACCACAATTTTCAATTTAATTACACTTTCTAATAATTTAATACTCCCCCACTCTCTCGCTCTGTCAGTGTTTTACTTTCTATATCTTTCCTTCTGTCTTTCTTCCCTCTCAGGGAAGTGGTATTGTACCACTTTTGAGAGTACGCCAATGTTATTACTGAGCCTAAATTAGACATTGTTAATGCTGCACTGAAACACATCTCTTTGTCTCTGTCTCTCTCATCCTTCTGTTCTTTTTTGGCCGAAAGTCTGGTCACGGATAATGTCCACTAAAAAAGCCAGAGATCTCAGCTGTCTGGGGCAATGACTGTGCCCTTTCGCTGGCTGGGGAGTGCTACTGGCATAACAGCAGAACTGGTTTAGTATCATTCTCTGATGGGATTACCAAAAAAAGGAGAAAAAAAACCTGTTTGTTTTTTTCACGTTACATACTGTGTTTTCAATGAGGAATTAAAAGCATAAAAAAATCTGAAAATACAAATGCGGCTGTGGCTCAGGAGGTAGAGTGGGGCGTTGGAAGTTTGATCCCCATTGACTCCTCCTGTCCGCATGACGTCATGTCCTTGGGCAAGATACTGAACCTCAAAGTGTTCCCGATGGTTGTGCCATTACCTAGCATGGTAGCGTGTGTGTGTGTGTGTGAATGAGCAGCAGAAACACTGTAAAGCACTTTGGATAAAAGCGCTATATAAATGCAGCCATTTAATTCAAAGTTTAAACAACAAACAGAAAGAAACAGAGAGACAGAGACTGAAATTGAGGCCCCCTTGGCAGGAATGTGACCCTACAGAAACTCTTTACTCTATACTTTGTCTCCGGTGTTGAACTAGGTAGTTGGACAAAACAACAAAAGGCAGAGGATTTATGCCTCCATTTGGTTTTAGGGCAGAACAGGAGAACAGTGAATTCAGTTGAGAGGTTCCTGTGTTCCTCTCACTTCAGCATAATCTATAGTTGTAGGTTTTACTGCCTCTGTAGGCACCTAAAGCACACAGCAGGGAGGTTACTGAAAACAGTAAATCAAAAAGGCTGTTGTTGAGCTCCCAAAATAGATAAATATTGTTA